>NW_004567128.1:29911221-29913889 GCF_000260355.1 Condylura cristata | reverse complement strand
GGGGTGTAGGCCATAGATGCAGGGGGTGAAAGGATTCACCGGAGACACAGTAGGCAACTGAACAAGCAGATTGGTGAAGTACACTGCTGAGAGGAGCAGTGGGTGAGACAGGAGAGATCCGCAGTGCCATGTGGGTCAACTTCTTGGCCAGGGATCTCTGCAGTGGCTGGCAATAGCCAGGTAGCACTGAAACTCTAATCCTGTGCCAACAGGGAGGCCCCTGGTGGGTATTATTTTAACCCACACTTTATAGACAAGGAATCTGAGGCTCAAAAGTTTACGTTACTTGCCATTGGTTACATATTTAGTAAGACATACTAGAATTTGAAGTGAGTTCTGATTTCAACACCTATGTAATTTCCATTACACTAAAGCAATCCAATTATCTTTACTGGTTACAATGTAAGTCCATTGGAATTGTTGCTAAGGCTCTTGATAGGGTAGTAGAACATTGGTTGTTTGCATGGGCTTTACTATTACATTGCTTGGTTTGAATTACTGCTTTGTTTATCAACTGTACGACCATGGGGAAGTTACCTTACCTCATGGCACCTTAATCTCATCTGTCAAATGCCTTGTATTGTGATAATTAGGTATAATATCTACAAGAATATACCAATTTGTAGCTGTTGCTATCATGCTGAAAAGTCAATGATAGCAGGGAAGGCAGGTTTACCTAGCACTGCCACTTACTAGTTCCTTTATTTAGAGTAAGTGAGAATCAGTATGTCAAAAAATTGTCAACTTTTGTTCTTTAGTTTATTCATCTATAATGTGGGGTATCTGCCTTTGTAGATGAGTTTCTGAGGATCAAATAAATGAGTTAACAAATATAAAACTCTTAGACTACTTCCTGGCACATATTACATTGTCAATATTGTAAGCATTTTTATTATTATTAAAACGGAGGATTCACTGGATATTTAAACTAACAAGGATTTCAGAAATCATCCAGGTGGCTGACTTATCAAGAATTTTAATTAGGAAACAAACACTGCAAGCTTCTCCAAATAATCAGTTGGAGATTACTTCCTCCTACTAACTATGTAGGAGACTTGCCTGAAGCACCCCCCACATCACAGCATAGTTGGGAGGGTGTCTTGGTGTGCCAGATACGTGAGCTCTTCTTGTGTTCAGTTTTCCCATAGGCTAAATAACAGAGAAATGCACTATTACTATTTGGGGCAATATAATAATTATTCAGTGACTTCCTGATCTTGGAACTTAATCTAAAGATACTAAGATAAGGATGACAAGGGGAAGTTAAATAAAAGTAATATCAATCAGAGAAATTTTAATACAAAGCAAATAGACTATAATTGAAGACAAATCATAGCCAAATCTCTGTTCAAGTGGCATTTAGGGGTAAAGCTTTTCAGCTTTGACAAATATTATGAATTTATTATTTTTTCCCCTTCACTAATCTATTGAGTGATCTTGAACCAGAAAATGACAATGATAAATAACACTTAGGGAGGGCTTTTGAAAGGAGTGAAGGGGTTAATGTCCCAGAGATCAAGTTATGAAGGAGTAAAGGGGACAAAATCAGACTGTACTATCAGAGAGGATATTGAAACATGAAGAGATGAGGCCTTTTGAGGTAATATACTTAGGCACTCCTCAGGGCCTCAGTTCCCACATCTGTAAAAGGAAGTAGTTATATTAGATCCCTTTGGCTTCAACATTATGTTCCTGGGAATATCCCTGCCGCCACCCCTCATATCCTGACACTTGTCAAACTCAAAGAGTGCAAAATTATACGTGTGAACACTTGTCACAGCACTATGGTAGTGTTTTCATGTGTGTACTTTCAAAAATTAAAACTAGGAAATACTCCACCAACAGCATGCAGAATAAGAGTGATTTTGATAAACCTGGCCCCTCAGTACAAACTAGTAACAATGAATATCATTCACAGACATTTTCACCAGTTTATCACTGCTTTCAGGGGAATGACTAATAGATATTTTCTCAATGTAGCTGGCTTGCTGTGATAGTAGAACAAGAAGAGGAAGGGTGGGTCACAACTATGGGGACAGCCAACCCAGTCAGTCAAACAAGTGGGGGGCTGGTCACAGACTATGCTATTGGGGATTTTTTTTCCAGTGAGGATACAGTGGAAAGTTTCACTGAGCCCTTCAGTTTAGTTGCAGAGAGTCTAGCTGCTAACAGCAGAGGTGGCAGATCCCCACCCTCTTTCCCTGCTGGGATATTGGAGAAAGAGGCATGTTATTTGCCATTAAGAGAAGTAGTAAGGTGAGGCCCTAGAACTGGATTTTGTACAACAATGATTAGTGCTTATCCTGGACGTAGAGAGGAATAAAGGCAGTGTAAAACCATCTGTCCCTTCCCACCGAGACTGAGACTACAGCAATTCCTCCTTCCCTCACCTGCTAAGTTAAACAAAGAATAAAGACAAAGGCTAAAGCCAAAGATCTCCAACTAGAAAAAGAAAATAAGGCAACATACATACTTATGAAACAAAGGACAAATGAACACAAGATGGAAAGACTGAAAGAGAAGAAGAGAAATCCAGTCTTATATAAAAGACACAGAATTTAAAGACCTATCATGGAAAATTAATGAAGCGATAAACATGGGGGTACAGGTGTCCTTCTGAATCAATGTTTTTGTGGCCTTTGGGCAGATACCTAGGAGTGGGATTGCT
>NW_004567128.1:29902803-29909926 GCF_000260355.1 Condylura cristata | reverse complement strand
ATACGGAGAACTGATGAAACTCAACAAAAATGAAGTAAACAACCCCATCAAAAAATGGGCAGTAGAGCTAAAAAGACACTTTTCCAAAGAGGAAGCTCCATTTTAAGCAGTTTAAGATAAACTTAAATTTCCATAGTGGTTGTATCAGCTTGCATTCCCACCAGCAGTGTAGGACAGTTCCTTTTTCTCTACATCCTTGCCAACATTTGTTTTTGCTAGTTGTTTTAAGTAGTGCCATTCTCACTGGGGTGAAGTGGTATTTCATTGTGGTTTTAATTTGCATCTCCCTTATTACAAGTGATGTTGAACATTTTTTCATATGCCTGTTGGCCATTTGCATTTCCTCTTTGGAGAAGTGTCTTTTTAGCTCTTCTGCCCCATTATTGATGGGGTGGTTCACTTATTCTGGTTGTGTTTCATCAGCTTTCTGTATAACTTTGTGGTTGGTCCTTTATCATTATTATTGTGTACAAAAAACTAATAGGGAAGATTTGAAATCACCCAAATGCCCAAAAATAGATGACTGGATTAAAAAGATGTGGTACATATACACAATGGAATATTACTCAACAATCAAAAAAGATAAACTCATGCCTTTTGCAGCAACATGGATGGAGTTGGAAGGGATCATGCTTAGTGAAATAAGTCAGAAGGAAAAGGAAAATTACCAGATAGTTTCACTCATAGCAAGAGCACAAGGGATCAGGAAAAAAAAATAAAGTAAAAATGAAAATAAACAATAAACAACTATAAATCAGAAACATTTTATGGGCGTGGAGAGGGGAATATGGTCAAGACTGGGTTGGGAAGAGTGCACAGGATTATGGTGATGGCACAAAGGTGAATTGGTGGTGGGAAGTCCACAGGGATTACAATCAAGATGAAAAAAATGCACAAAATGAAGGATGATGTAAAAATAAATTAATTAAAATACATTAAAAAAGAAAATTAATGAAGAAACTTAGTGAAGTCCTGTTAAATCAAATCTAGAAAAGCAGGTTCAGGATCTTTGAAAAGAGATTTAGGAACAGAAATAACTTTTCATATAGAGATTGAAGCTTTCTTATAAAAACACATAAAAGATGCTGAATGAAATGAGATGAACATAGAAATCACATGGAGTAGACATAAGCTGTCATAAGAGAGAATTCTAGAAATAAAGGCACAGAAGTAAAAATGGCTG
This sequence comes from Condylura cristata, assembly GCF_000260355.1. Taxonomy (NCBI): domain Eukaryota; kingdom Metazoa; phylum Chordata; class Mammalia; order Eulipotyphla; family Talpidae; genus Condylura; species Condylura cristata. The sequence continues at coordinate 29,908,743 of NW_004567128.1, read as the reverse complement.
AAGTGGAAGAAAAGAGGTAAATACTATTTAGGAAAAACAAAGAAACACTGCAAAAGTATCAGACTCCATTAGAAGAGAATTGTAAAAATAATGGGTATTCCAGAAAGTGAAGAAAGAAAGAAGGGAGAGACCCTATTCAAAGGAATAATAGCCAAGAATTTCCAAAAACTAATGAAAGATCTAAACATGGATGTCTAAGAAATCAAATGTACACACAAGATTCAAATGGCAAAACATCCCACACCAAGACACATCATTGTTAAATTAGCAAAAGTCAATGAGAAAAAATATTAAAGGCTGTTAGGAGGTACAAAGAGTGAAATATATAAAGGCACCGCAATACTTTCATTATATTTTGAGCAGACACCCTCAAGGTCAGGTGAGAGTGGAATAAAATATTTACAATTCTGAAAGATAAAAACTGTCAGTCAAGAATATTCTGTCCTTCAAGATTATCATTCAAATATGATGAAGAGATGGAAGCTTTCCCAGACAAACCAAAAGTAATGGAGTTTTCCGCCACCACGTGTGACCTGTAAGACAAGTTGAAAGGTGGTCTTCTATATTCAAAGAAAAAAACCAATAACTAAAGGACCCCAAATTTGAGCAAGGTGATAAATAGTAATATAGAATCAGAAATATAAACAATAATAATATGAGACAATACAAAAACATCAAAGGAAAAATAGGACAAAATTTGTATAGTTATATCACAAGCAGTACATAAAGGACTACTTTAGTTATCAAAAGACCAATACAACCCTCATAGTAACCATAAAACAAAATTCTGGAGCAGAGAAGGAGAAGAAATGAGGAACCATCAGGGAAAGCCATCCAAATGTAAAGACAGAGAGAAACACATGGGAAAATAAACAACAGAAAAACAAAGCAGCCCAAACTCACAAGATAGGATTGGCAGTAAATAAGCCTCTTTTATCAACTACCACCCTAAATATGCATGTTCTGAACTTGCTAATCTGAAGACACAGGATGACAGGTTGGATGAATAAAATAACCTGTCTGTATTATGGATACAAGATTCTGACACCAGATTTAAAGAGAAAAAGACTTAAAATGAGAGGCAATGTATTTCAAAGTAGTCACACAGAGAACAAAAGCGGGATCTGCTATTCCCATAATGGATGAATTGGATTTTTATCTATAAAATAATGATATGTGTTATATAATGATCATGGAAAAATTCATAAAAAATATGTAACTTCCATAAATATTTATGTACTCAACACAGATGCACACAGATACTTAAAACAAGTATTAACAGGATACAAAAATGTCTCAAAATCTGAGAATTGAAATTATATCAAACATCTTTTCTGATTGTATTTTCTGATTTCTAAAGCTAGAAATCAACCAAAATAGAAACTCAGGGAAAAAACCCTCAAACATGGAGACTAAACAAAATGCTTTTGAATAACTTTGGGCCAATGAAGAAATCAAATGAGAAATAAAAATGTTATCTGGAGACCAACGAAAATAAAGAGACAGGCAACTACATCCTGTGGGTTATAGCAAAAGCAGTTGTAAGAGGGAAGTACAAAGCAACATGAGTCAAGATCATTAAAGAAGTCTCAATTAATTAATCTAACTTTACTCTTGAAGGAACTAGAACGAGAACAATCAGTATAAAGAAGGAAATAATTAAAGTGAAAATAAATGAAATAGAAATCAGAAAGAGGATGCCTTTAATTTGTAGCCCAACACCTTGTGACCAGAAAAGGTTAACCCAAGCAGAATCATATACTGAACTAAGCACTTTTTAATTTCTTTTCCATATTTTGCCCTCCTGTGTATTTTCTCCCCAGATGCATTCCTAGGAACCTTGAGCACTATGTTACTTCTCCAACAGAATTCTCTGTGCTCCATCAGAGATAATTACAGAATCAGGGCAGGCCTCTGCCCATTACTAAGGGCTGTTCGCCTGGGAGAACCACTCTGTGTTGGAAAAGACACACTGCAATTCCTGATACCTACACCACCTGGCACCTCCCTGCCTCTGGGAATGCAAAGCCCCTCAGACCCTTTATGTCCTGCATTCCCCCATATTCCTTCCTCTTGTATATAATCAAAGGAGCACAACTATTCTGGAAGCCAGTTTTATTAGGGTGTTGGGCCAATTGCTGGCCAGCACATATTTTAAACTCCTCTGTGAAAAGATATTCTAGTGGTTTAGAGTTAGGTTTTCTGGGCATGAGGGAAAGACCCAGTTGGTCCTTAGAAATTTGGGGGCTCACCTGGAAAGAGCCTCCCTAGAAGGTGTGTAGGAGACACCACTAAGTCCTAGCAGCTTGCCAACCTTCTTCATCTTAGAAGACTGGGCCATGCGAGGTCTGCACAACCAGGGCTGCCCCTGATTGACTGCCTGTGCTTGTGCAACTGGCATTTGTGAGTTTGGTTAGTGCTAGCTGGAGTCTAGTCTGTCTTTTAGTCTGTTTGTCCAGCTGGTTAAGTACCTGGTAGTATCCACAGGTTTAGGGTAGTTGTCTCTTCTGAGTTGGTCAAGTGAGAACACTGCTAAGCTTTTACCAGAAGTGGGCTTGGGCTCAAGGAACCTCAGAGGTAGCTTCCTTTTCTTGATTTTTCTACTTAACCTCAGACCACTCTGTTCTTTCTTTCCTAGGTTCATGCTGCAGTGGGGAATTCAAATTTGATACCAATAGAGAGTCCTTTATGATACAATTTAAATAATTAGAAAAAAGTATAACTATAATCTAATGAAAGAGGTGTGGTTGTTCAAAAAAAACAATTAAAACCTTCTTTAACTAAGGAGCCTATTTGAAATGTAAATTAAAGGTGTATTTTATCTGAAGAGGCTAGTAAAGAGAGGAGTATTTAGAGGTTGAGCCAATGAAAGTTCTCAGTATCTTCACAAATACTAGTAAAAATAACTATCTAGTGAATTGTACACCTGGTCAAATTTTTAAAATGAAAACTGAGAAATGTCCATGTCTGTGTTTGTCTATGTGTCTGCCTCAGGATCCTAATATTAGAACCAATTTATGTATAATTGACCTATAAGTGGTGCCTATATAAATTCCAAATTCAGAAACTGACTAAAAATTCTTTTCAAGAAATCACAATCTGGGAGTTTTGGTTAATAAGAACCAGACAAAGATTAAATGGTTTAACAGTGAGCCTCCGTGGATGCAATCTGTTAGCGTGCGGTACTTGTAAGATTTAATGGTTTAATTGAAAGCATGCATATCTTCAGAATTGTAATGGTGGGCATTATGCTTTTATTCTATGTTTAAATGTGCTTAAATTAAAATTAACTTATGGTATCCAACAAGGTTATCTGACTTGGTTTCCATAAGTCTTCTGGTTGACATACAATGAATCAGACCCAAAATGGAGTTGTCTGTGTTAAGCTTAAAAAAGTCAAAAATAGGATCCTGAAGTTAGAGATGTGAGCCCAAAGATACACTTGCTTGAGATATAAACAAATGAGGTAGGACTTGTGAGCAATTATTAATTTCAGAGATTTTTAGTAACTTTAGAACCAGGTGCAAATAGATACTGTGTTATTTCAGAGTAAATGCCTTTATCAGATTGGGAATTCCACCTGCAAGGAGAAACTGAACTAGTATTGGTAAATAAATCCACCTGCAATCTGTACGCTTTATCACTTTTGAAGTAGTTTCCCATATACCTTTTGGAAAATTAACATTTTACTAACTTTAGTAATAGGAATTCATTGAATATCTAAAATTGTTAAACTACCTTCAGCTCCTTATTGTAAGGGAACTCAGTAATTTAGTATCTTAAGCACGTAGAAAAACAAAAGCATGTATTTAAAAATGATTTAAAGTTCATCGTAAGGTTTAATGTACAGGGGCAATGAGGCTCTGCTGAAATTGCAGCGCTCCTGCGCCCTATTTCTTTTCCTTGTCCTAAAAACCTGTCCTTTTAAAATGTAAAATTAAAAAAAAAGTGATGTAACAGGTTTTTGTTTTTATTTATTTATTTATTAAAAATATTTATTTGTGCATACAGAGCTGGGGTACAGGCCAGAGGCTCAGGGGCGGCGAGAGGCTTCACCAGAGACAGAGTGGGGAGCAGAACAGGCAGATCGACGAAGTACACTGCTGAGGGGAGCAGCGGGCGGGTCAGGAGAGGTCTGCTGCGCAGTGTGGTCACCTCTAGGGCAGGTGGGGATCAAACTCTTGCGGAAGTGGATTTAGCTTCTCAGTGCTGTGCTTTAACCCGCTGCGCCACCAGGGAGAGCCCTTGTTTTTATTTTTAACAAATACTTACAAACTAGAAATCAGAAAATTAAGGTTGCAAGGTTTAGGTGTTCTAATTAATTAATATATGAAATGCAAGTTAATGGAAACAACTATAGAAAAAAAGGAGGTTGCAGATATTTGAAGTTAGAAGAATGGAGGTATTTTTTGAAGGTCTGAGATTAATCTCAAGATAAAACTGGTTAATGGAATGATAGGAGATGGGAAAGGAAATGGAAGTGTTGAAAGTGTCAGAGTAGTATCTTAGAAATTAATTTTATATGGTCAAGTTAGGTACAGATGACTTTTTATAAGGTTTTTTTTTTTTTTAAATTACAGCTTTAATATTAGTAGTTTACCTATGTGAAACCAAGTTTTATTTTAACTGGGACACAAACATTCTTTTTTTTTTTCTTAAATACGTATTTATTTATTTATGCATGCAGAATTGAGGTAAAGGCCACAGGGCAGGGGAGGTGAGAGGATTCACCAGAGATAGAGTGGGAACAGAACAGGCAGGTATGTGAAGTACACTGCTGAGGGGGAGGTCTATAAGGTGGAACTGAGGCTGACTTGACTGCACTAGCTTTTCAGTGCTGTGCTTTAACCCTTTACACCCCCAGGGAAGGCCCCCAAAACATTTTTTACCTGTGGTCATTTTTTGTTGTTGTTGTTATGCTGTTTAAGTAATCTGAAAATCTGATGTTTTAAGACCTCTGATTAGCTAGTGGGAAATCTGATCCTGTCAGCATTACTAAGCTTTGTCAGAGAATTACTTTGCTTTGAAACTCTTAGGTATTCACTGAATAATTAAGCATTGTCACATAAAAAAATGTTAAACTCTGGGCCCTCCCTGGTGGCGCAGCGGGTTAAAGCACAGCACTAAGAAGCTAAAGCCACTGCAGCATGAGTTCAATTCCCGCCTGCCCCAGAGGAGAGCCACATGGCATGGCAGACCTCTCCTGATTTGCCCGCTGCTCCCCTCAGCAGTGTACTACGTCTATCTGCCTGTTCTGCTCCCCACTCTGTCTCTGGTGAAGCCTCTCGCCACCCCTGAGCCTCTGGCCTATACCCCAGTTCTATATGCATAAATAAATCTTTAAAAAAATGTTAAACTCTGCTAGCTTCTGTGTGGATATTGATATGAATGTTTTATAAATTGTGCAAAACTTCTTGTCAGTCTAGTATGTTCTGGTATAGTTTTACTGGTCAATACTGTTTATTCTAAAATACTGTATGTCATAAAATTGAGCAAACATCTTGTCAACTAGGATACAATCAAATGTTAATTGTGGACATTTTAAAGTCTATTGCCAATTATAGAAGCTGTTTACTCCATTGTATTCAGAGGAGCTCACAGGAAATGTACTCTGACAAATTTCCTATAAATAACAGGTTTATCATGGAACTGAGACTACAAAAAAAAATATTGTAGAACTAATGGAAAAACTGAGCTTATAAAAATGCTAGCAAGAAATCAAGATTTTCTACCTGGGAGTGTATTAATAATGGAGGAGGAATATAATTTTAATAACTTTTTACTTTAAATATTTAAATATTTTGCTTTTTTTCAGTAAACTTCTTTTCAGGTTGTTATGATGTGGAAGGTGTGTGGCTTTGCCCAATACTGGTGGAGTGCCATGTTGCTGTCCAAGATTCCCAAGGACAACTGGGCCCTCAAGTTCATCAAGAAATGTGT
>NW_004567128.1:29872933-29901988 GCF_000260355.1 Condylura cristata | reverse complement strand
CTTGTGTCACATACAGAAGAAATGGGAAGGAATCCTCTATATTCAGTCTGTTTTGATGCATCAAGATAAGCTAAAGATCTGCCACATTTAGATGGAGAAAGACTCAAATGTTAATCTCTTCCTTCACTTTCTTTACCCAGAGGACACAAAAGCATTAATTAAAAAAGGAATCCTGTGCTTCTATATTTATTGCTGCACTATTTACAACAGCTAAGACACGGAAACAACCTAAATGCCCCAAACACATGACTGGATCAAGAGGATATGATTATACACATGCACACACACACACCAGAATAGTATTCAGAATCAAAAAAGATAAACTCATGTCATTTGCAGCTATATGGATGGAGCTGGATGGTATTATGCTCAGAGAAATAAGTCAGAAGGGAAAAGAAAAGTATCAGATGGTTTCACTTAAAGAAGGAATATAGGGAAATCAAAAGAAGGGATCAGAATAAAAAAGACAAAACTAGCAGGCAACCATAAATTGGAGATGTTCTGTAGGGGAGGGGGAGGGAGAGGACACGACACAGGGAAGAGAAGAGCATGGGCGACTAGGGTGACAGTTCATGGGTGACTTGATGGTAGCAATTTTATGGGGACTACACCTGAGATGAGAAATCAAACATTGTACAAAAAAGAACAATAATGGTTTATACACACACACATATTTACACACACTTATATAAAAGAGTCAAAAGTGTAAGCCTAAGTTGTTGGAACACCCTGATTCTGATTTACTTGACAAAGATCTCTTTCAGCTCCAGGTTACTGCCCATGGGTCAAGAGCCTCTTTTCTCAGGCAGAAATCCATGATGAAAAGCCCAGGTCCCCACTGACCAGTCAGAAGACAGATCTCCCAGTGAATCTTCTCCACCATACAGCCCCAACAATTTGAAGACCTCTAGTTTGCCGTTCCCTTTTATGCCCCTCCCCAACTTTGCCTGCCAATGTGAGTCAGGTGGATATGGTATTTCTTTCCCTCCCAAGAAGGGGGATCAATTTTGTGGACACTCATTTTCTACCACAACACTCCCAGTTGAAGTAGTTGAAGGTGTTCAGGCTAGCTGTCTGATGTGGGTACATTTTCTATTTCCCACTTTTGAGTCATACAATTGGAAGAGTCATACTCCTACTTACAGAGATCTCAAGAAAAAAGGTTAACGTATTTGACTCTAGTTTTTACGTTAATCACCCAATATGAACCAATGTCCAGAACCTTCTAAGTATCTTCAAGAGAGAGAAAATTAATGTTGAAAAGTCTCAAGAAGTGAGATGATGCAGTAAAAAGCCCAGGACCTGTCCTCTGGACTCAGTCTGAGTGGCGCTACCACAGGACCACTGGTGAGGCCTTAACTCTGGTGATGAACGTAAGAGCCAACACTACCCAAGCTGCATCCTTACTGGGTTGAAGAAATGGATTCCCAAGTTAAGGAGTATTAACAAAGTCCATAAATTAAACCAAGACTCAACTGTAGAAAGTCAGTATACATAGCGAACATCAATGCCCTGCCTTTTGTTTTGGATACTGATACTTGAAAAGTCTCAGCCTCTTTTTGATATTGATTGGCAAGTTGGAGAAACCATCTAGATGGTCCTTCTCCAGGAATTTAATAACTCCTCCACCACTATTTGGGGGAAATTTTAGGACAGGACTTTAAGGAAAACGTATCTCTTAAAGATGAGCTGATTTTGGCCCTCCCAGGTGGCACAGCAGGTTAAAGCACAGCACAAAGAAGCTTAAGCCACTTCCGCATGAGTTCGATCCCCACCTACCCGGAGGTGACCACATGGGGAGGTGACCACATGGTGAGGCAGACCTCTCCTGACCCACCCACTACTCCCCTCAGCAGTGTACTTCGTCGATCTGACTGTTCTGCTCCCCACTTTGTCTCTGGTGAATCCTCTCACCCTCCGCATCTCTGGCCTGTACCCCAGTTTTGTACAAATTAATAAATAAATCTTTAAAAAAAAAGATGAGCTGATTTTTACAATATGTGGTCCATAAATTTAGTTTAGAAAGGTGATAGATGTGTTCACTGATTCCAATTATACATTTCTAATGGCTCATGCACAAAATGCTATTTGAAAGAAAGGAAGGGAAAGGAAAGGAAAGGAAATGCTAACTTCCAGAACCAAGAGAATACCTTATTAGTCAAGTTCTGAAAATTTTAAATCTATCCAAATATGTAACTATGGTGCACTGCCAAGGTCACCATAGTGTATCCAAGTGTATCCAAGGCAGACACCTGACTCCCTGTGGCTGAATTCCCACTGCTGCCACTTTCTTTTTTTAATTTTTATTTTATATACTTTTTTACATCTTTCTTCATTTTGTACATTTTTCATCTCAATTGTAATCCCATGGGCTTCCCACCACCACTTCACTCATGTACCATCACCATAATCCTGTGACTGGATCAAGAAGATGTGGTACATAAACACAATGGAATATTACTCAACAATCAAAAAAAGGTAAACTCATGCCTTTTGTGGCAACATGGATGGAGCTGGAAGGGTTATGCTTAGTGAAATAAACCATAAAGAAAAAGGAAAATACTGGATAATTTCATGCATAGCAGGAGTGTAAGGGATCAGGAAAGGAAAAAAAAATAATTGTAATAAAGTAAAAACAAATATCAACTAACAACTATAAACCAGAAAGATTCTATGGAGGAGAAGAGGGGAATAGGACACTTCCACTTTTCAACCTGGACTCTGTATGCACAACCTATACAGTCAATGACCCGCAGAGGGTGGAAGAAAGTGTGTGTGTGTGTGGGAGGGGGAGGGCAGGTTAAAAGGTAGCGGAAAAGAAATGGTTAACAAAGCTTAAGAGGAGGGTATTGCTGCCTGAAAAACTTGTGGGGTCAATAACAAAATATATTCAAGCCACCTGTTTTGGGAAACATACCACTCTTTAATGGGTGCGCTGTAATTATCTGGGCTTGAACTCTGAGCAATTGAGACAAGAATTGAAATCTGTTCTTGGCACCAAAGGATAAGCTCTCAGTCTTCCACAGGGAATGTCCCTGTGGGAATACATGATGAGGCACTATGTCTAGTGAAGACTGGCAAGTTGATTTTATTATAATGTTCCATGACCTGGGTAGATGTGCACATTTAAAAAAATATTTATTTATTTATGCATACAAGAGCTGGGGTGCATGCCAGAGGTGGACAGGGTGAGGAGATTCACAAGAGACAGAGTGGGGAACAAAACAGGCAAATTGACTGAGATACACTGCTGAGGGGAGCAGTGGGTGAGACAGGAGAGGTCTGCTGTGCCATGTGGGTCAGCTCCCTGGCTGGGGATTGAACTTGTGCTGTGGTGGCTACTGATAGCTTCATAGTGCTGGGACTTAACCCCCTGCACCACCAGGGAGGCCCCAATATGTGCATATTTTCTCTGGATAGGTGATTAAAACTCTCACCCCGACTAAGAGCAATACTCAAGGAAAGCATCCTACAGTTTAAACTCTTCACCTCTCTCCAGAGTGATAATGTTTTTGCCTTTATTTCATACGTGATTCAGGAAATCTGAAAAAAAGTGAAATACCTGGAAGTTACACTTTTCATGGAGACTTCAATCCTTGGGAAAAGCAGAAAGACAAGGATGATACAGGCTCTGAACTAGATGTTCTCTAAAAATTTGTCAAGAGACAAATCTGACATGGGACAGATTGCTCTGTGGTGCAGCTGGGTGGCTCTTTGAAGCAATTTGGCGATTAACCCCTTTGATTCCATATGGGAGACCATTCCTCCGTGCTAAGTGGGAAGGAACACCACCTATTTCTGGAATGTATAACAGAAATATTAATTCCTACATCGTTTCCCTAAGTCAGAATCTAATTCTTTTGCATAAGTTTGTCTCTAACAGGTTGCAACAATCCACTGATGCCCCATCGCATAACTACTCCCCGGACAATCAGAAGCTTTTGAAGACCTGACAAGCCATCATCCTGAGGATCACCTGCCACCCTCTTGTGAAGGACGCTATACATTCCTTCTCATTGCCCACTCTGCCCTAAAGTTAGAAGGATCTGTTATCCCTTGGTAATACTTTTCCACTTAAGAGTGTGGACTGCAAATCCCACCACTACCTTGGCTTTAAAGCTCACTAGACTGCCCCCAACCAGAAACAATAAGAATCTCAGCTCTAACCTTACTTATGATTTTTTTTTTTTGTAAACAATGGAAACAGAGGCTAACACCTTTCTCAGATGGACTCAGTGTTATGCCCAGGCAGAAAATTCAGACTTCCTACTCTAGTATTTCTGGGCTCTTCTGGGGAGTGTTCCCCTTACAAGTGGCAGACTGGATTGAATTGTGGAAGTTCATCCTTCTAACGCAAGAACAGAATGTGGAATACTCTTCAGTCATGGGTAAAATGTGTCCAAATGACTTGAGACACAATCCCAAATTGACCAGGAAGGACACACCACTTCCTGCTAAGTCAGCATCAGATAGTTTCCCCCTTGCACAAATGACTGGCTAGACTGAGGGAGGGGAAATCAGGATTCAGAGGCAAAAACAGCTCATGATGTTAGGTTTTATCCTTGGGATAGAAGTTTCATTCTGCTGCTTTTATCTACTGTTTCCACAATTTATGTGTTAATATACCTGAAAGCAGGATATATCAGTGCTCCTACCTGTATAACTTGCCAGACTTCCCCTAATTTCCCCCACTGGGAAAATGAAAACACAAAATGTCTTTATTTTAGGTAACCATACCGCCCATTAAATAGCAGGAAGCAACCAATGAGAATGAAGTCTATTCTCCATTGGTATTAAGAATAAGGTCTTTTAAATAGAAGGGGGGAACCTCTGTAACTGGACCTCTTTCATTTTGTATACTAAAATCTTTCCAAACAGAAAGGGCTAAATAGAATCAAATAATGAACTGAACACATTATTTTCCTTCTCTCTCACTTCCCTCTCCTGTGTGATTTACTCCCCAGCTGCATTCCTAAGAAACTTGAGAACTGTGCTATTTTTCCACCAGAACTCTCTGCACCCCTTGAGAAGCAGATGTGACAGCATCAGGGCAAGTCTCTGAGGCCACTATGGGTTGTTAGCCCACAGGAACACTCTCTGCTGGAAAAGAGACACAGTATAACTCCTGATGTCTATACCACCTGGTACCTCCTGTGATCTAGGAATGAAAAGCTCCCCATTCCCTTTATATCTTGCCTCTCCCCCAGTACTACACCCACGCTGTTCAGGGAGCTGACTTCATTAGAGCTCTAAGCCAATTGCCAACTCCTTTGGTGGCCATCTTGTATAATAAACTCCTCTGGGCAAAGATTTTTTATGGTTCAGCGCGTGGCTTTTTGGGTGTGAATGAAAGGCCTGGTTTAGTTCCTTACAACACCACTTCTAGGTATTCCATTAAAGAATATGAAAACAGGCTATGAAAAGACTTATGCTACACTATGACCGTAGGAACAGTATTCATGATAGTGTAGTTATGGAACCAATCTAAATGCCCATCGATAGATGATTAGACAAAAGAAATTGTGACATATACTCAATGGGATGTTGCTCAGCTATTAAAAGAGATGAAATAGTATCGCATGCAACAAAATGGATGGATCTTGAGGTCATGATGCTAAGTGAAATAAACCAGAAAGTGAAAGAGTTATCAGATGATTTCACTCACTTGAACAATATAAATAACCAAAGAAATTGACCTGGCAAAACACACCAAAAATAACTCCTTGACACTGAAAAAACAGTGGTTTCCAGAAGAGATGGATAGAAGGGAGGAGAGGAAAGGTGACAGGGTATTGGTACTGGAATTTTGGTGGAGGGTGGGTGAAGCATGAATACTTATGGAGGTGTGAAGAGGTACTCCCTAAAATATATATTTATGTAAACAATTGGCAAATCAATAAAATTTGAGAAAAAATAACCGAAAGCTATCTTCTATTTGCTAGCTTTCATTCATAGGGCAAGATATTTAATCTACTGATCTTCAGTTTTCTCATCTGTTATGTGAGGACAATATTATGCACCTCATAGGGTTGAAAGAAATACATGGCAAAAATGCTTTGAAAAGGACTTGGAAACTAGTAAAAGACTCAATAAATGTTAGCTATTATGAGACTTTGCAGAAACCCCAGCATTGACTATCATTGCAAGTATTCCCTAAGCCTTGACATTTAGAATTTTTTTCCTTTCAGATATAAAAATGGTACTCAAAGTGTTGTGTTTGGATCTTGCATCAGAATCCTTACTGAAGATTTCTTAAACATGGACATTTCTAGATATCCACCTCCAGAACTATTCAGTCAGAAACTCTGAGTGTGAACCCCAAGAATCTACATTTTCGGTATGCCTTCAGAGATTGTGGACTTTGTCATTTTGTTGGCCTACTATGGAGTTCTTCTAATAAACATAATGTTGAAGCCCTCCTGCTACACTTTAGCCATGGATTTGTACTTAGGACTTTCATAATTAAGCAAGCATGTCTCTTACTCTCAATACATGTAAGAATCCTTAAAAAGACATAAGTTGGACTAGCTCAGCAACAACTGAATTCTTACAATAGGTAGATAGCTATTCAATTGAAGATTATCATTGGTTGCAGCAAAAGTCCACCATTCTTTTTTTTAACATCTCAAGAGGTCATAAAAATGACCACCACGTCAGCATCTTTGAAAAAATTTCAACAGTTTCTTAGGAGAACTCTCCCCCATGGAAACCTCTATCTGATCTTATAATGACAGTCACAGAATTAATTTTAAATGCTCTATGGTTTAAGTCTTACATTAGGAATCAATCTATCCCCAAAAGCAATATATATATATATATATATATATGTTGTTTTACACTATCATGGCTTAGGTGATCAAATATTAATAGTACTGATTCTGTGATCAACTATCTTATTCCAACAGCAAAGAAATTAAATTGCTACAGGTTTATCTTTTATCCATTGAGTTAAATCAGTCCTCTGGCAGATATTTGTGAAGTTTAAACCATGTTTCCTATTTCACTGTCTCTTTTATGCAAAACCAAATCTAAAACTAGCTAACATGAAGATTTAGTCTATCTAACATTTACTCATTATGTAGACAAACAAGAGTCAAGGACACTAGGAACAATTTGCTCTTGAATGAACCCCATAGATTTCAATAGAAATCAGGCCTTAGGATTTTATTGAGAAATGTCCTTTGGAGTCTCCCTAAGAGGTAAGAGATCAGGACATTTATTCTCAAAAAATGACCCAGAATTTTATGCTTTCACCAGTAATCTTTTTGGAAATCAAATCACTTCTATGATCCAGTAGTTCAGTCCCAAGTCCTGAACTGATTTTAAGTGTGCTGGAATTTCTCAGGTATTAAGAACAGACTTAACTCCCAAGGTCTGGTTGTCAGCTCTCTGACCCCAGGTCATCTGTAGGATCTGTATGAGACTTGACATGATCAAGTCTCAAGGCTCCCACAAAAATCAACTTGACAGTTTTCTGGCATGTCTAGACTCCTTGCATTTATAACATTCTCTACATGGTTGCAAATTGATTAATGATTTGGGTCCAAGAGCTTTCTATCATTTTTATTGTGGTTGCCTTTAAGATTGGTTACATAAAGAGCCTTATTAAACATATGCATTATAGTAGTATGAAAAACCCAGTCCGTTTCCAGAGTTTAGTCTTAAAGGAGTACATTTACCTGATTAATTCCCTAGCTCTCTAGAGCTTTGCTCCAATTTTTTTGTTTTTTTGGTTACAGTATTTTAAATTTTTACTAGAACAGTTTTTGTTAGTTTTGAGATATAATTTACATAGAATGCAACTCACCGATTTATAGTGTACAATGAAATGTTCTTTAAAAAAAACTTATTCAGTTATCAACCATTAGCACATCAGTTATCAACCATTAGCACAATCAATTTTTGAGCATTTAATCACCTCAAAAGAAATCCCATACCTGTTAGTAATCCCTCTCCATTTCCCCTGGCCTCCAGTGGCTGGCAGCAAGCACCAGTCTGCTTTCTGTCTTTATAGGTTGGGCTATACTAGATATTTCATGTAAAAGGAATCTAATGTGTGCTGTTTTGTGACTGGCATATTTCTTTCACTGGCATAATGTTTTCAAGGTTCATCCATGTTATAGCATATATCAGTAAGTCATAATTTTCTTTAAATAGTTTTTTAAAAATATTTATTCATACAGAACTGGGGTATAGGTCAGAGATGCGGATGGGGAGAGGATTCATCAGGGACAGAGTGGGGAGCAGAACGGGCAGATCGATGATATACACTGCTGAGGGGAGCAGCGGGCGGGTCAGGAGAGGTCTGCCGTGCCATGTGGGTCACTTCCGGGACAGGCGGGGGTCAAACTCATGCAGAAGTGGCTTAAACTTCTTAGTGAAGTGCTTTAAGCCACTGTGCCACCAGGGAGGGCCCTAAATAGTTTTTTTTTTTAAGATTTATTTATGCACACAAGAACTGGGGTGCAGGCCAGAGGTGTGGGGGATGATTAGAAGATTCACCAGAGACAGAGTGGGGGGCAGAACAGGCAGATTGACTGAAGTACAATGCTGAGGGGAGCAGCGGGCCAAATTGGAGAGGTCTGCTGCACCCTGTGTGTTATCTCCCTGACCAGGGATCGCACTTGTGCTGCAGTGGCTGCCTATTCCTTAAAAGTGCTGTGTCTTTCACCCCGTGCCTCCATGGAGGCCCAATAAGTCATACCTTTTTATGCCCAATAATATTTGATTGTATGACTATATCAACATGATTCACTATTCATTCATCAATTGATGAAGACTGGTTTGTTCTCACCCTTAATATGTTATAAATAATGCTTTTATAATCCTTCCAGTACAGGTTTCTGTGTGTGCATATGTATTCATTACTCTTGGGTATAGCAAGATGTAATTGCTGGGTAACATGATAATTCCAGGTTTAGCATTTTGTGGAATCTATTATTTTAAAGTTATATTGAATATATATTTGAAATAACATCGGTGTAGAACACTGTATGCAATTCTAGGGTATAGGTTCATAGCTCTTCGGATGTGTTATTAATATACCCACAACCAAAACACTCATATCATCCACAATAGCCCACTAAGTTTCTTTCCTCTTTGTATTCCTTCCCCATATTACCTTCTGTAGCCTCAATTCTGCAGTTAATACCTAGATTTTGTTTTATTATACTTTTTCTCTGTTCCTATGTTTTAGTTCATTATGGTCCAAATATGAGTGAAATAATTTGGGATTTGTCTTTCTTATGCTCTTATTACACTTGATATCACCCCTCCAAGTCCTTCCATGCTGCCTTATAATAGAAAGACTTTACCTTTTTTATAATTGAGTAGTATTCCACTATGTATCTATACTACATCTTTATCCACTCATCTGTCCTTGCATAATTAGGCACTTAAGTTACCATACATTGGCTACTTGAATAGTACTTCAAAAATCACAGAAGTGCATATATCAGGGGCCTTCCCTGGTGGTACAATAGGTTAAAGCGCAGCACTGCAAAGCTAGCCAAGGTCGCTTCAGTTCAAGTTTGGTCCCTGGCCCGGGAAATGACCTACATGGTACAGCAGACATCTCCTGTCTCACTGTTGTTCCCATCATCAGTGTACTTTGTCAATCTGCCTGTTCTGCTCCTCACTCTGTCTCTGGTGAATCCTCTCACTGCCCTGCACCTCTAGACTTTACCCCAATTTTGTATGCATAAATAAATAAATCTTAAAAAAAATGAAGTGCATATATCCCTTCAAATTTTGTACTCGTTGGGTAGAAACATGGGAATGGAATTGCTAAAAATGGTAGACCTATTTTTAATATTTTGAGGAACCTCCACACTGTTTTCCATAGAGGCTGGAGCAGTTTACACTCCCATTAACAGTGTATGAGGATTCCTTTTCCTCCACACCCTCCCCAACATTTGTTATTTCTAGTTTTTTTTTTTAATCAGGACCAGTCTCACTGGTGATATTTCTTTGAGTTTTCATCTCCCTGTGTCTGTTAATAACCTGAATGTCATCTTTAGAAGATTGACTCTTTAGATATTCTGTGCATACTTTGATTGGGTTCTTTACTTTCTTTTCTTTGAGTCGTATGAGTTCTTTGTAGATTTTGGATATTAGCCCCTTGTCAGGTGCATGATGTACAAATTTTGTCTCCCACTCAGTAGAGTGTCTTTTCATTTTAGTGATAGCTTCTTTCACTGTCCCCAGCCAGTTTGGTGTAATTCTATTTGTTGATTTTCATTTCTGTCTTCCTCGCCATTGATACTGAGCTATCGAAACCAATGTTGTATAGTGTTTTGCTTATCTTTTCTTCCATCTATTTTGTGATTTCTGTATTGCACCCAAATCTTTATTTTGAATTAATTTTAGTGTATGGTCTGTGAGAGTGGTCTAGATTCATTTTTCTGAATATGGCTATTCTGTTTTCCCAGCACTATTTGTTGAAGCGATGCTCCTTCCCTCATTGTATATTCTTGTTTCATTTGTCACAGATTAACTATTTATATGAATATGAGTTTATTTCTGAACTCTTAATTCTCTTCCATTATACTGTGCTTCTATGTTTATTCCATTTAATTTCCACCAGAAATGTATTAGAGTTCACATATTTCTACATTTACCAACTGTTGCTAATATCTGTCATTTTTTTTTCAAAGATTTATTTATTTGTGCACACAGAACTGGGGTACAGGCCAGAGGCTCAGGGGCGGCGAGAGGCTTCACCAGAGACAGAGTGGGGAGCAGAACAGGCAGATCTACGAAGTATACTGCTGAGGGGAGCAGTGGGCGGGCCAGGAGATGTCTGGCTCGCCATGTGGTCTCCTCTGGGGCAGGCGGCAGGCGGGAATCGAACTCATGCGGAAGTGGCTTCAGATTCTCAGTGCTGTGCCTTAACCCGCTGCGCCACCAGGGAGGGCCCTATCTGTCATTTTTTATCATAGCCACCCTAATCATTGTGAAGTCATAGCTCAATGTGGTTGTGATTTGCATTTCGCTAATGACTCATAAGGGTATCTTTTCTTGTGACTGTTTGACATTTGTGTATCTTCATTGGATAACTATTCAGACCCTTTGTCCATTTTAATTCTTTTTTATATCTTTGTTATAAGTTGTAAGTACTTTATATATTCTGGATGCTAGATAGTTACTAGATAAGTTATTTGTAAAAATTTTCTGCTGTTGAGTGGGTTGTGTTTTTCACTTTGTTAATAATGTTCTTCAAAGAACAGAAGTTCATAATTTTGATTAAAAAACATTTTATCTATTTTTTTTCTCTTGCTTTTTGTGTTTGTGGTGATATACAAAGAAAGCACTGATCAAACTAAGACCCTAATGATTTACCCCTATGTTTACTCCCCAGAGTTTTATAATCTTAGTTTTTACATTTAGGTCTTTGACCCATGTTGCTTTAGTTAGTACACATAGTGTGTGGTAGAAATTTACCATTCTTTCTTTCATATGTAGCTACCAGGTAGCCCCACCCTTTTGAGAAAACTTCTTGAGACCCCCTTCCCCAATGAATAGCTTTGGTGGTATTGTTAAAAAAAAAATTTAAAAAAAAATCAAATGGTTGTAAATGTGAAGGTTTATTTCTGAACTTTCAATTTTATTCCATTTTTAATTAAGTCTATACTTATACAAGTATTACAGTCTCTTGATTATTCAAATAGGATGTGTGAGGTTTCAACTTTGTTTTCCTTTTCAAGATAATCTTGACTGTTCTGAATCCCTTGAGTTTCCATATAAACTTTATGCCCACCTCTTGTCAATTTCTACAATGAGGGGAGCTGATATTTTGATAGGGATGGGAAATAAATATATAGATCAATTTGGTGAGAATTGACATTGTAACAATATTAAGTCAATGGGTACTATAAGCATGGATATTTTTCTATAATTTAAATATTTAAATTATTAAACGATGTCTCACAATTTTCAGTTTAAAAATCATTAACTTTCTTGATTTTAAGTGTTTTTAAATACTTTTACTCTTTGGGCCCTCCCTAGTGGCACAACAGATTAGGCTGCACTGTAGATGCAGCCGCTTCAGTGAGAGTTCAATCCCCTGCCTTGGAGGGGATTCACACGGTGCGGTAGACTTCTCCTGTCTTGTCTGCTGTTCCCCTCAACAGTGTATTTTGTCAATCAGCCTACTCTACTACCTACTCTGTCTCTGGTGAATCCTCTTACAGACCCTGTACCTCTGGCTTGTACCCCATTTTTGTATGCATAAATAACTAAAACTTAAATAGAGAAATAAATAAATATTTTTACTCGTTGACACCACTATAAATGAAATTATTTTCTTAATTTCACTTTAAGACTGTTACTTGCAAGTGTATAGAAATTCCATTTTTTATTTAATATATTTTATAGATTTATTGATTAATGCATACAGAACAGGGGTACAGGCCAGAGGTGTGGGGGTGGGGGGCGGTGAGACAATTCACCAGAGACAGATTGGGGAGCACAGAAGGCAGATGGATGAAGTACACTGCTGAGGGGAGCAGCAGGCAAGACAGGAGAGGCCTGCGCCACATGTGAGTCACCTCCGGGGCAGGGGATTGAACTCGCACTGAAATGGCTGTGGCTAGCTTGCAGTGTCTTAACCCACTTGCAGTGTCTTAACCCACTGTGCCACCAGAAAGGGCCCGATTAATTTTATATATTGATTGGGAATCCCAGGGAATTTAAGGGAACAGATTTGCAAATTATATATTGTATGAAATTTTATATACCTTGTAGGGAAAACTGCATATAAATACACTAGCTGCCAGAAAATATAAGAGAGAAAGTTCTGATCTCAACTTGTTAAGAATAATTCATTCACAAAAATAACTTGTAGGGAAATGAATCAGATTGGAATTTTGTTGCCTTTACTATGGGCCATCATTTCACTAGGCACTTTAGATGCATTTTCATATCTAAATTATTAACAACCCTATGTGGTAAAATTATTTTCATTGTGAAGATTAGAAGACCAGGGTTCAAAGGAAATCAGTCACTTTCCCATGGTCACACAGCCAGGATGTAACTGAAAAGATAACGACTTATTTAGGAAACTAGCTATATTTTCATAGAATAAGTCATGGTCTCATCATGTATTATGTTGACCTGATAAAATTCTATATTCTTCCCATATCTGCCTTCTGAAATATAAAAACGTCAAACAAACCACAAAATGTGTACATAAAACAACAAAAAAATTGTTGAAAGAATTTAGAGATCACTAAAATTAATAGGATAGGCTACTATGTGAAAAAACTTTAACAAGATAGCAATACTTTCCAAAGTAATCTATGGATTAAAGACAAATCCTATCAAAATGTCAGCTGATTTTTTTAATACATTAATAATTTAATCCTTAAATTTAAATGGCAATATAAAGGACCCAGGGAGGGCCCTCCCTGGTGGCGCAGCGGGTTAAAGCACAGCACTAAGAAGCTTAAGCCACTTCCTCATGAGTTTGATCCCCACCTGCCCCGGAGGTGACCACGTGGCGTGGCAGACCTCTCCTGACCCACCCGCTGCTCCCCTCAGCAGTGTACCTCGTTGATCTGTCTGCCCTGCTCCCCGCTCTGTCTCTGGTGAATCCTCTCACCCTCTGCATCTCTGGCCTGTACCCCAGTTCTGTATGCATAAATAAATAAATAAAGGACCCAGGGAGCCAAAACAATCTTGATAATAAAGTAGAAGTCTGGAGAACTCGCATTTCTTGATTTCAAAATTATAGTAATCAAGAGAGTGTATGGTACTGGCAAGATGATAGACTAGCAGATCATTGGAATAGAATTGATAGTCCAGAAATAAAGACATATTTACCATCAATAGATTTTTTTTTACAAGTATGCTGAAATAGTACCATTGGGAAAGAGTATCAAAACCAAAAGCAAAAATCATGAGCATGAACAACAAAGACAAAATAGATAAATTGAATTTCATCAAAAAATTAGGGGTTTTTTGGGGAGGGGGTGGGTTCCAAGGCCACTGTAAACAATGTGAAAGGAAAATCCAAGGAATAGGAGAATGTATTTACAAATCATATATCTGATAAAGGATAGTATCTAGGATATATGAGGAACACTTATAACTCAGTGACAAGACACATCACTCAACTGAAGAATGGGCAAATGATTTGAACAGATAGTTCTCCAGAACAGTTGTATGAATGGACTATAGGCACATGAAAAGATGCCCAACATTGGTCACTTAGAGAAACTATAAACTAAGAACGTGTAAAGATAGCAAGCAAGTGGAGAAATCTGAACACTTACCAGTTGCAGATGGGAATGTAGAAAGGTAAGGCCACTTTGAAAAAGAGTCTAGAGCCTCTCTGGTGGCACACAGGTTAAAGTCTTATCACTACCAAGCTATCACCAGCCACTGAGTCATGAATTCACTGACTGGCCTGGGAACTGACTCACACAGTGCAGAAGATCTCTCCTGTTTCACCCGCTGCTCTCTTCAGCAGCTATTTCAGTAGATTTGTCTGTTCTGCTCCCCACTCTGTCTCTGGTGGATCCTCTCAGCCTTCCCCCCTCCCCCCTACACAGAGTTCGGGCCTATAGCCCAGTTCTTGTATGCATAAATAAATGAAACAAATATTTACCAAAAAAGGTTAAACATACATTATCATTTCACTCTGCAATTACACTCCTAGGTATACACCCAAGAGAAATTAAAACATATATGCATACAAAAACTTGCACTTGAATATTTATAGGAATATTAATTCATAAAAGCCAAACAGTAGAATTAACTCACAGGGTCATAATCTATCTATATGATCAAATGTTCTTCAGCTATAATCATTATGTAGTGATACATGCTACAACATGGATAAACCTTGAAAAAATATGCAAAATTAAAGAAGCCAGTCACAACATACTATATATCACATGATTACATTTATATGAAATGTCCAGAAAAGGCAAATCTGTAAGGGCAGAAAATATATTAGTAATGACCTAGGGCTGACTGGAAAATGTGCTTGAGAATGGGTGGCAATAGCAAATATATATGATGTTTCTTTTTGGAATTATGAACATGACATAAGTTAATTGTCTTAATGGTTACACAGTCTATATATGTACTAAAACCATTGAATTGTACACTTTGAATGAGTAAATTGCATTGTATATGTATTAAATCTCAGCACAGTTTTTGCAAGTAAAAATCCCAATCATGGATAGAATAGATGCACTAGATATACCCCAAACCAGCCATGGAGATTAATGCTAGAATTGAATACAGGGCTGCGATGTTTAATTTTGCACACTGCCAATCTACAACTCTAAGAAACACTATTATATGAACTTCATGGTGAATGGGTCTTCTGAATTTGTGTCGTGTGCAATATGTACAGCTTTAACCTTCAGTTCTGACTCTTAGGAGAAGAATTTTGAGGTTAATGACTAGGAATGACCAAAATTCATTTCCAAGTATTCAGAAGGAAGCTATTTTTTTTTCTTTTTAAAGGTTTATTTATTTATGCACAGAATAACTGGGGTGTAGGCCAGAGGCATGGAGGGTGAGAGAATTCACCAGAGACTGAGTGAGGAGTAAGGTGATCTGTTTAAATACACTGCTGAAGGGAGCAGTGGGGGAGACAGGAGAGGCCTGCTGCGCCAAGTGGGTCAGCTCCCAGACTGGGGATTGAACTCAGGCCGCAAGGTGATAGGGCTGAGACTTTAATGCCTCGGCCACTCCGGGGGCTCTGAAGCTAATTTTCAATGAAGGAACACAAAAGTTAATTTTCTCCACACAGCTCTTTATTTGGGCTTTCAGGCTACTGTTGTGCAACCTGTCTTTTAATCTTCTTATCCTAGTGAACTTTTTTACATTAAATTTAAGTAATCTATAATTAATACCACTTTAATAGCTATTTTATAAGTAAATAGAACTCCCCCACTTTTCCATCCTGAACACAGCAGTAGTTTTTATTTCTCCAGACCCCCTTCGATCATTATTCATATGTACACATGCTCTTCTTCATTAACACTTTATATTTTTTAGAGCAGTTTTAGGTTCAAAACAAAATCACTGAAAGGCACAGAAATTTATCATATAATCCATGCCCACCAATAAATGCATAGTTTTCTCCAATCTCATCAACATGCTCCACATATATTGGTATATTTGTTATAGATGACACATTGTAATCACTCAAAGTTCAAGTGTTATGGTTCACTGCTGGTATACATTGTATAGGTCTGGACGTTGTATAACTGCATGTTTCCATTATATTTCCTAAATGGAAAGTTTTCACTGCCCAAAAAAACCCTCTGTGCTATGCCTAGTCATTCCGCTCCTCTAAAGCTTGGGAATAGTTGATACCCCCCATATTTTCTCAACAGTTCTGCCTTTCCAGAATGTCACAGGAAAGGAAGGATATAATAGGAATCATTTATAGATCGACCTCTTTTACTTAGTAATATGTATTTAATATTTCTCCATTTTTTATTTATTTGATAATTCATAACTTTTAGGGTTAAATAATGTTGCACTGTCAGGATGCACCAGAGTTTATCCATGCATATCTATTGAGGGAGCACTGATCTACTAATTTTGATTGCTTCTAAGTTTTGACTATTATGAACAAAATTGTTATAAATATGTATATAGAGGTGTTTGTGTGGGCATAAGCTTTCACCTCTTTTATGTAAATTCCAAGGATCCAGATGCTGGACTGTATAGTCAGGGTATATTTAGTTTTCTTTAAAAAAATATCTTCTAAAATGGCTTTATCATTCTGTACCCCCACCAGTACTAAAAGACAGTTCCAGTGACACAACACTCTCTTCAGTATTTGGTGTTGTCAGTTTTCTAGATGTTGGTCGTCCTAATAAGAGAAAGTATGTGGTGGTATCTTTTGTTAATTTGTATATTTCTGGTGACAGATGTGTAACATCTCATGTGCTTTTTTTGCCATTTATATACCTTTGTTGGTGAGGTGTCTGTTAGAATGTTTAACCAATTTTAAAAATCAAGTTTTTGTTTTCTTATTGTTAAGTTTTAACAGTTCTTTATATATTTTGGATAATAATCCATTATCAGACATGCCTTTCGAATATATCTTGTACTGGTCTGTAGCTAGTCATCTCATTCTCTCGACATTATCTTTTGCAGAGCAACTATTTCTTTCTTCTAATAATTATAATCATAGTGCATACCTAAATTGGTTCTACTTTTTTAATTTAATATACTTTTATAAACACTGATCTATGTTGCTCCCAGGTCTTCACATTTATACATTTATTTTTTAGTGGATGTATAACATTCCTTCCAGTTGAAATACTATACTGTATTTGATCTGATTCTCTGAATGCAACACAATTAGTGAAATTTCACAACAGCTACAATGTGGAAATGTCCGCTGGACTTTCTCCCCAAATTTTTTATTACCATATGTGCATGCTATTTTATTTACCCAAATACTTTCAGTAT
The DNA here is from genome assembly GCF_000260355.1 of Condylura cristata. Lineage (NCBI taxonomy): Eukaryota > Metazoa > Chordata > Mammalia > Eulipotyphla > Talpidae > Condylura > Condylura cristata. The sequence goes on along the minus strand of NW_004567128.1, from coordinate 29,884,543 downwards.
TTATTATTGGTTCCTCCCACATTGATATTAGCCTACAAGCCAAGGTTCTTTGTCCCACTTCTTCACTGATGCATCACAAACACTACAATAGTGATAATTCTTAATAAATATTTGAAAAATAAGTGAATTTTAAATAATTCTGTTGGTGTGCTAATCAAAGGGAATCATTAAAAAAAAAACAACCAACTTAGAGAAACAGAGGATAGAATGGTAGTTGCCAAGGGCCATGTGGTAAAGGAAATGGGATGATGTTGGTTAAAGGGTACAAATTTCCAGTTATAAGATGACTAACTTCCAGTAATAAGATTAATAGCATAACCAAGTTAATTTGAAATTTGTTAAGAGAATAGATCTTAAATATTCTTATCACACACAAAAATTGCTATATTTGTTTTATTTGATGTTAATCAACAATGTAATGTGTTATAATCCATTTGATCTCATTACATATGTGTAATATACACATATTTAATTATGTGAAATAATCAATGGGTTAGTTAGCCTTATTTTGGTAGTGACTTCATAACATATGTGAGTAACAAATCATCATGCTATATTCTTCAAACTAATATAATGATATATGTCAATTTTATCACAAAAAAACCTGGGGTATTTGCATTGTTTTTTGGGGTATAATTACTAAGCAGAATTTTCTTCCAACTCTGAACTAGCCAAATGGACCTCTAATTATAGTCAGGAACACTTGATTCTGGAAGAGTACTTGGGCCTCTTACCTAGAGTACTGTGGCTCATGTTCACAAAGTCCATATCTTGAAAAGATAACATTAGTGAAAAGAGGTAACACTTGTTTTTCTATTTAATATGAGAGTTTTAACTTAAGGTCAGACTGAGAACAGGTGTGTCATAAGTGCTTTGAAAGACATCTTTGGAGAATGTACCTTCTTCTTTTTTTTAATGGAAATTTACCCAGACAAACTATATGAACCATAAACAATCCTGTTTCAATATTTTTCATACTGACAACACATTTAGATTCCAGAAGATTTTTAATAAAATGTAGACCTTAGCACTTTGAATCTGAGCAAAGGTCCCATTTTTTTAATAGGAAAATAGTGATCAATCTAAAGAAAAGTAGTAGGCCTTCACACACTTGCCATGATATCTGTCACATGAAATCAAGAACTCCATGAGGTCTGGAAAGTATGTCACAATATGACAGGAAGATGAGAAAAAGAGCACTAGAGGAGCAAAGGAAAAAGAACTGACATTATTGAGCCATTATTGTCACTGCAAGCTCATGCCCATATACTACTTTACACTATCCTGAGGGGATTGTTATTCTTTTCACCCATTTTGTAATGAAGAAATCGAGGCACATAAACATGAAGTAACTTGTTTAAGGTAAAAAAAGTAAGTGAAAAAAATAGGAATTGAAACCCAGGTTTGATTGAATCCAGTCATAATTTTTCTGGGGTAGCTTCATTACACAAAAATGCACTGTGGAACACCATTCTGACCTGAGCAACTCAGGAGTAAAAACTGTTTCCCTTGGAGCCTCATTTTCCTCATCTCTAGGAGGTGGACTTAGTGTTGGGTTTATAAATTCCTTTTTTCCCCTGATTCTATTTGATGATCTTACCTTATGAGAGAATTTAGGCAAATGTTATCTCCATTTTATAAAGGAACAGGTCAGAATTCAAAGAGGTTTCATGTTTTGTGTAGTCACATAGCTAGTTTCTTGGACAGTTAAACTGAACCCACGCGTCTGAATTTCTAGGTTGAAGCATAAAGCCTATTGACCAAGGTTATGTCACCCTCTATTTCCTTTCCTCATTGGAAATTCCCACAAACCAGGGTTCACGTTAATAAAATATTTACATACTACAGTGCAATTTGAAATGCTCACCTCCTTTTACTGAAGTTGAGTATCTCATCAGTGGATTATTCTTATTGTTCCAGGGGTGAAATAATTCATTAACTCACACCTTTTTAAGGCGTTTTGCTGGGAAGTAGTGGTATTTAAAAAAACATTAAGAACCTACCATGTATACATGTATAATAGCTAAACATTATTCCTACATTTCCAGAGTTTGTCTGATAATTGTAATCTCTTGGAAAAAATGTTAAAAACAATGATTCCTACAACCCACTGACAACTGCTGATTTAGTAAAGGACTGTGTATTTTTAGTAAGTGCTCACACACAGTGGATCTTCACCATGAGCCAGGGTTGATTTTTAATCACATTGGCTGACCAGGTGGTTTTGACCTGCAGTATACATTCATGTTGGTCAGAACCCATGCTCTGTCAGTTGGTAGATATTCTGCATAACAGTCAGCAAGGGAGGGACCAATGTGTCCACTTGACAGAAGAAGAATTAAGGTCTGAGGAAACTCAGTAACCTACACAAACATTAATCAGGTAGCAGGGCTAATGGGTATGTTCATTTTCCTACAGTCAGAATGAGCATTCACTGTCAAGGAGAGCAGGCCATGACATGTATCAGTTAGGGTTCTCCAGAGAAACAACCAATAGGAAGTGTATAAATATAGAGATTTATTTTAAGGGGTTGGATTTTGTGATTGTGGGAGCTATCAAATCCAAAATCTTATAGGCTGATGGGATGGAAACTCAGGCAGAATTTCTATGCTACAGTCTTGCAATAGAATTCTTTCTTTTCTAGAAATGATGTTTTTGCTTTTAAGGCTTGGGTTAGGTCCACACATATTATTGGTGGTAATTTCTCTTATTTAAAGACAACTGATTGCATAAATAAACCACATCTACAAAATACCTTCATAATAATTTCTAGACCAGTGTTTGACAAACAACTGCACACTATCATAGATTTAAACACATAAAATTAACCATCATGGGGCATTTGGGTCAACATGGGCATGATTCCCCAAAACAAAGCATGTTCTCCTTCACCACACTGCCTATCAGGGCTAGATCCTCCCAAGTCAGAGACTCAAGTGGATTTAAAATACAGTGGCTATTATATTGGAGCGTTCTTTATTTGACCCTGGAAGTAAAAGTTTTACAGTTAGATGCAAAGAGAAAGATCAGAGTCCTGCATGCTAATGACATAAAAATGTAAGAGATTTTCCATTATGTGCATATCTGTCATCCAATGGTTTCCTCATCTGGAAAATGTAGATAACACGTATATTTATATTAGGGTTTTTGTGAAGATGAATGCAAGGTAGAAATGTAAAATGCTTAGAACAGTACCTTGCACAAAATGAACACTGTACAAATATTAGTTGTTTTGTTTGTTTTTTTTTTTTGTTTCATTAATATTAACTGTAGCAGCACTACTACCAGGCGCACCATAGGTAGAACAAAACAGAACAGCCTTCCACAAAAGTATGAAGTCCTCAAATTTTATTCGAGGGCCTCTTTTGATGCTGGTCTGTTCTTGAACTCCCATGGCAATGCCTACAGCAAGCTTTTAGATTCTTTCCATGACATCAGGATCAGTAATTTCCAAAATTATGTATTAAATGATTAAAAATAGTTTAATGACCCCATTAAAACAGGACAAACAAGCCTCCCAGTTTATATCCACCCTTTTCCGTTACATGTTTTTCTTAATTGAAGTAATGTTGGTTTACATTGCTGTGTGTACTTTGGAATTATAAGATCCTCCGTTCCACAGCTGTTACCCCCAATACTCCCATGATGACAGCACGCATAGACCACAATAGTGCAGTGTTCTCCCTTCCCACTTAGCGGTTGTCACTCTTTCTCCCCCTCCCCATCTGAATGTCTCAGTTCTGCAGTTTGCTTTCAAGGGTTAATTTATGGGTATGGCTTTATGTGACCTTTGGTTTGGTTTCTCTATATCCCACGTATAAGTGAAGCTATCCAGTGTTTGTCTTTCTCTTTCTGACTGATTTCACTTAGCATAATCCCATCTAGCTCCATCCATGTTGCTGAAAATGGCAAGAGTTTATCTTTTTTGTTCAGTGAGTAGTATTCCATTATATATAAAATCTTCTTGATCCACTCATTTGTTCTGGGGCACTTAGATTGCTTCCATAGTTTGGCTAGAGTGGAAGTTTCCTTTTTGGTTCACATCCTTACCAGCACTATTATTTTTGATCTTTCTGATATGGATCATTCTCACAGGTATTAAGTGCTATGTAACTGTGGTTTTGATTTTCATTTTCCTGATAATAAGTGATGATGAAGTTTTTTTGTGTGCCTTTTGGACATCTGTATGTCTTCTTTTGAGAACTGCCTATTTAACTCTTCTGACCATTGTTAATTTTTTTGTTGTTGTTTTCTTTTTATTGAGTTGTATATGTTCTTTGTACATCTTTGATATCAGGCCCATGTCAGATACACAGCATATGAATATTTTTCTCCCATTCAGTTGGTGCCTTCTTCTCTTATAGTTTTCTTTTGCTGTGTGAAGCATTTTAGTTTGATGTACTCCCAATTGCTTGTCTTTTATTCTCTGCTGTTGGAGATGTGTCTGTGGAGAAATCAGTGACATTTATATCATAAAGTGTTTTGCCTGCTTTAATCCATGTATTTCATGGTTTCAAGTATTATATAAAAATCTACCCAAAGTATTATACAGACTCATTTTAATCTCTATCAAAATCTCAATGGCATTCTTTAAAGAAATAGACCAAACATTACTGAAATTCATTTGGAATCATGGAAGACCCCAGATAGCCAAAATTATTGCATTTTGACAAAAAAGTGAGAAAATGGTGCTATTACACTTCCAGACTTCAAACTTTATTATAGAGCTACAATAATTAAAATAACATGGTATTATAGAAGGAATAGCTGCACAAACCATGGAACAGAATTATACCCACACCGATCTGGACAGTTAATGTGTGACAAAGGAGTCAAGAACATACATAGGGAGCCCTCCCTGGAGGCCCAGTGGGTTAAAGCACTGCACTAAGAAGCTTAAGCCACTTCTACCACATGGGTTCTATCCCCGCCTGCCCCGAGGAGATCCACATGGCGCGGCAGACCTCTCCTGACCCGCCCGCTGCTCCCCTCAGCAGTGTACTTCATCAATTTGCCTGTTCTGCTCCCCACTCTGACTCTGGTGAAGCCTCTCACTGCCCTGCACCTCTAGCTTGTACCCCAATTCTGTGTGCATAAATCAATAAATCTTAAAAAAAAAACATACATTGGAGCCAGAAAAATGTCTTCAATAAATGGTGTTGGGAAAATTGCACAGCCACATGCAAAAGTATGAGGCAAGATCAGTATCTCTCACCATACTCAAAATCAACACAAACTGGCTAGGTTGTAAGATCTCTTATCCCATTTTGAGCCTCTTATAGAGAAATTCTGGAATCTCCAAGGCTGGTCAAGATATAATTCTACATTACCCATATAAAACTGTAACTCTTTTTTCTATTTCCATCTTCTCAATAATACCCTATGATTTAAGCAACACTGTTCTCAAGATGTTGAAATCCAAGGAGTTAAAAAGACTTTCCAAAAAAAAAAAGTACAAAATGATGTAAAAATAAACTGTTATAAAATAAAAAAAAATAAAAAATAAAAAAAAGACTTTCCAAATACCACACAGTTAATAATGGAAGAACACATATTTGAACACAGATATATGGAACTCCTGGCCCATGTATTGTTTACTGTAACACATGAATTAACTCCAAGATGCCATGGCTTCAAATACCTTAATCCCTTGTTTATACAGAATTTGCATTTCAAAAGAGAAGTCAAAAGGGGGTTCAGCTGTATGGTGGTAGATAGAAACTCGACTTTTGGTGAGCATTATGATGCAGCATATACAAACATCAAATTATAATGTTGTACACCTGAAACCTATGTGAAGTTATTAATATTACTTCAATAAAATACATTCGTCTAAAAGAAGGAATTTAATTCAATTGTAATTTGCTTAGGATATGAAAAAATAAAAGATGGATTCATAGAACAGACCAAAACAGTGCCTTCAGAATTAACCAGTTGCCTTTTTCTTACTAGTAAATAATTTTAACATATGTTTCCTGGTAATATCATGCAGAAATTAATTCATAAAGTAGGAATGTTTAGGTATTATGGAAAGAGAAGTAGGGTAGAGGTTTGGAGGCAGGGGGTTGTCCAGGGATATTACTAAAGTATACTAGAGTAATGTCTAGACTGGAGACTCAACAGTGCTCATCGAACTGACAAGCCAGTTCAGGCGAAGGTGGAAGGTAAAGGAACTGCCCATACATTCCTTTTCTTGGGAGTGGAATAGCAGTGACTGCTGGAAAACCTAGTGCTATGGTGAAGTCTCTGTAATGAATTTCTTACTACATAGGCAATTTGACAGGCTGCAGAGAACTTTAAGGTTTATCTTAGCTAAACTGTCAATGTGGATGATCACAAAATAATTATGAGCGCTTTCACTGTCCTTCTAAATTAGGCAATAAATGGGACAAACCATTGAAAGCAATATCAGTACTTTGCAAGGTCTCTGCAGCATTCTAAGAAAAGCAATTATAGAGTGAAAAGGAAAGAGTACCCAAGCAGAGGTAGTCTCAAGGAATATGTTTTGAGGAGAGGAGCTGTAGCAAAAATATGCAACTTTTAAATTGTTTGTACTTTAAACCTAAAAAGGTACAACCATACTCAAGAGATTATTGTAGGTTCTTTTCCAAAACACCACAATAAAAAAAAATATCACAATAAAGCAAGTCACACAGTTTTTGGTTTTCCAGTGCAAATAGAAGTTATGTTTACATTATACTGCAGCTTTTTAAGTATGCAAAAAAAAAAAACTCAATACACACACCTATCTTTCAAGCTTTTTGGCTAAAAAATTCTGACTATCATCTGAGCCTTCAGCAAGTCAAACTCCGTCTGCGGGTGGAGGGAATTGCCTCATGTGGAGCACTGCTGATTGATTATGGTAGTGATTGCTGAAGGCTGCAGTAGTTGTGGCAATTTCTTCTTCAAATAAAGCAACCATGAAGTTCGACACATTGAGTTTTCCTTTCATGAAAGATTTTGTTTAGCATATGATATTATTTGATAGTGTTTTACCCAGAGTAGAATTGCAGTTCATCCTCTCATATCCTGACAGTCCTTTCTTTATCAACTAAATGTATGTAATATTCTACATCCTTTTAAAATTAAATTTTTATTTTAACTGAGGTGTATTGGGGTACCTCCATCAGGGATCATGACCATCATGCACCCACTCCAATTCACCCATGTTCTACCACCATACACCATTGTGCTTCCTTCCCTCTTTGTTCTTTTTCCTCTCCACCCCCTCCCTTAGTGTTTCACATCTATATTCAGGTATCAAGTGTTAGTTCTTCTACTTGTCTTTATCTGACTATTTAGTTATTTTATATTCCACATATTAATGACACCATCCAGTATTTATGTTTTTCCTTCTGACTTATTTTTTTTAACATTTATTTATTTATGCACACAAGAACTGGGGTACAGGCCAGAAGTGTGGGGGCTAAGAGGATTCACCAGAGACAGAGTGGGGAGCAGAACAGGAGGATCTACTGAAATATACTGCTGAGGGGAGCAGCGGGGAGACAGGAGAGGGGTGCTGGGCCATGTGGGTCAGCTCCCTGGCTAGGGGTAGAACTCATGCTGTAGTGGCTGTGGACAACTTCATAGAGCTGTGCAGCACCAGGGAGGGCCCTCCTTCTGACATTTCATTTAGCATTTTCCCTCCTAGTTTCATTCACGCTGCCACAAATGGTATGAGGTTATCTTTCTTGACCTCTGAGTAATTCCATTCTACTGTGTATTATAGCACATGTTCTTGATCCACTCATTGTTCTGCTGCACTTAGGTTGTTTTCATATTTTACTATAGTAAATAGTGTTGCAATAACCATGGGATTTCAATTTTCCTTTAGAATTAGTGTTGGTCTTTTTTTGGATAGCTGCTTAGGAGTAGAATTACTGGCAGATCCATATTTAATGTTTGGGGACACCTCCATACTGCTTCCATAGGTGTTGGGCCAATTTGTATTCCCACCACCTGCAAATATAAACCACTATGAGATGTCATTTCACATCTGTGAGAATGGCTCATATAAAAAAACACCAGAAACAAGTGATGGTGAGGATGTGGAGAAAATATCCTTTATTGAAATGTCAACAATGTTCAAAACATCTTCACTATGTATGGATTCCATCTATTTATTTGCTGTTCATCCATTAGATGGCAGGAACTCAGGCATATCTTCAGGCTCCACTTCTAATTGTAGTTACCTTGCTATTTCCACTACATCAGCAGTTATTTCCTCCCCTGGGACTTGGATCCCTCAAAGACATCCATCACATTTGGAATCAACTCCCAAGCTCCTGCTACTGTTGATTTTTTTAATCCCTTCCCATTAATCATGAATGTCTTTGATGCCATCTAGAATGGTAAATATTTTCTGGAATGTTTTAAGTTGACTTTGTCAAGGTCCATCAGAGGAATCACCATCTATGGCAGCTATAGTCGTATGAAATGTTAAATAATAAAACTTAAAAGTCAAAATAATTCTTGGATCAATGGGATGCATAATGAATGTTGGATTGAAGGGAATAAAAGAAACATTAATCTCCTTATATATCTGTACAGAGATTTCTGGTGACCAGGTGCATTGTCAATCAACAGTGATATTTTGAAAGATTATTTTCTTTCTCACAGAGCAGTAGGTCTTAACAGTGAGCTTAAGAGATTCAGTAAACCATGCTGTAAACAGATGTGCTGCCATCCAGGCTTTGTTATTCCATTTTAAAAGTACAAGCAGAGTAGATTTAACATAATTCATAAAAGTCTTAGGATTTTGAGAATGACAAACAAGCATTGCCTTTAACATAAAGAGACCAGCAGCATTGGTTCCCAACAAGAGAGTCAACATGCCCTGTTATAAAGCCAGGTATTGACTTCTCCTCTATACCTATGGCAGACTCAGATGACACTATCTTCCAATATAAAGCTGTTTTATTTTCTCTACATGAATATATGCTTTTTAGGATAGCCATATTTTACAAATTTACTTATTAGTTTATCTTTACATCATTTCGTGCCATTTTCCATCTCAGTTGTAATCCCCATGGACTTCCCACCACCAATTCACCTGTGTGCCATCACCATAGTCCCATGCACTTCCTCCCCTCCTCCCCCCATTTTTATTCCATTCCCCACTCCACCCCCATAAAATGTTTCTGGTAAAAGTAGATTGCTGGATTAAAAAGATGTGGTACCTATACACAATGGAATATTACTTGGCAATAAAAGAGATAAACTCATGCCTTTTGCAGCAACATGGATGGAACTGGGAGGGATAATGCTTAGTGAAAGAAGCTAGAAAGAAAATGACAAATACTGGGCCATCCCAGGTGGCACAACAGGTTAGGACACAGCACTGCGAGCAGGTAGCAGCACTTCAGTGCGAGTTCGATCCCAGCCTGGGAGGTGATCCACATGGCACGGCAGACCTCTCCTGAACCACTCACTGCTCCCCTCAGCAGTGTACTTCATCAGTTGGCCTGTTCTTCTCCCCACTCTGTCTCTAGTGAATACCCTCACCCTGTGCAACTCTGGCCTGTATCCCAGCTCTATATGAATACATGAAAATAAATCTTAAAAAAAAAAAAGAAAATGACAAATACCGGATGGTTTCACGCATAGCAAGAGCATGAGTGATTTTGAAATTATTTTTTTAAGGACATTAGTCATATTGCACTAGGATCCCACCCTGTAACCTCATTTAAACTTTGTTATGGCTTCAAAGACTCAGAGACTCTGGACGGAGAGGGGAAAGCAATTGTAATAAAGAAAAAAAAAAAAAAGACAGAGAACAGCTATATACCAGAGGATAGCCATCTTAATCAGGGATCTGAGCTGGATCTTCTGGATAATTTACTGTAGCTTCTATACCAGCACCTGCTGTTTCACCTTGCACTTTGACATTGTGGACCTGATTTATTTGCCTACACCTCATGAATCAACATGTGCTAGCTTCAAATGTTTCTTCCACAGCTTCCTCATTAATCTCAGTCTTCATAGAATTGGAGAGTTAGAGTCTTGCTCTGGATCTGACTTAAGACAATATTGTGACTGGCTTGATCTTTTATCCAGATATCTCAAACTTTCTCCATATCAGCAATAGGTGTCATTTTCTTATCATTGTGGGTCCAGTGAAGGCACAATTTTCATTTCCTTCAAGAAATAGCTATTCTCATTTCCTGTTCATTCACAAATTGTTTTCCTTTGTGTTCACAAAAGCTAGCACAAGACATCTGCTTTTGACATATCTTGGCTTTTGACATGGCTCCCTTACTAGACTTAATCATTTCTAGCTTTTGAGGGAAAGTGAGACATGAGATGCTTCCTTTCACTTTAACAGTCAAGAAGTTAGGAGACTGATCACTGCAAGGTTAGCATTTATTTATTTGCTACTGTTTTGGTATCTCAAGGATTAGGGAGACCTGAGGAAAGGTAGAAATGGGACAGTCAGAATACACAGATTTATCTGTTAAATTTACAGTCTTCAATTGTGTCTTCTTAACATTCATATGCTGAGATATTAAATTCAAAAATGGAGGTACACTGGGTCTTTTGGTCTTTGAAGCCATAATAAAGTTTAAATGAGGTTACAGAGTAGGATCCTATTGCAAGATGACAAATGTCCTTAAAAACATTTATTTCAAAATCTTATATGTGACCAATTCATGGTGTCCCAAAACAATTACAATAGTTATTATAATAGTAACATCAAAGATATCCAATTGCATATCATCACTGAAAGTATAATAATGATGAAAAAGTTTGATAGATTGTGATCATTATCAAAATGTGACACAGAACTATGAAGAAAGCACGTGTTGTTGAAAAATGGTGCTGATAAACTTATTCAACATAGGGCTACCACAAGCCTTCAGTTTATAAAATTCATAGTATCATGAGACACTGGCAAAATATGTTTTTCTATATTCTTTTTTTTTAATTTTTGCATAGAAGAACTGGGATGTGGGTCCTTCCTGGTGGTGCAAGGGGTTGAAGCACAGCACAGCACTATGAAGCTATCCATAGCCATGCAACTTGAGTTTGATTCTGGCCAAGGAGCTGACCCACATGTGCAGCAGACCTATACAGTCTTGCCCCTGCTCCTCTCAGCAGTGTATTTCAATAGATCTGCCTGTTTCTGTCTCTGGTGATTCTTCTCAGCCACCAAAGATTTATTTGTTTATGCATACAGAACTGGGGTATGGGTGTGTGTGAGAGGTTTCACCAAAGTCAGAATGGGGAGACAGACAGATCTACTGAAATACACTGCTGAGGGGAGCATCTGACAAGACAGGAGAGGTCTGCTGCACCATATGTGGATTAACTCAATAGTTGGGGATCAGTCTCAGGCCATAGAGGTTATAGGGCTGAATATTAATCCCTAGACCAACAAAGAGGGCTTGTTTGCCTATATTATAAATTTGCAAACACAGTTACAAAATATACGTAGCTATTATATATTGCTCCCTCATTGCTATTAGAAACCTTTGGAGTACTTAAGATTCCATAAAAACTACTTATTCTTCTCCCTTACCAAACCAAAAGCACCACCAGAAACAGCATTTAACATTTGGGATCTCCTTTTGTGGTGGAAAATGCACTCACAAAAGCACTATTTGTTTT
>NW_004567128.1:29637317-29872821 GCF_000260355.1 Condylura cristata | reverse complement strand
TATTTATGTATTTATGTATTTATTTATGTCACACTTCGCTCCTGCTTAAAAATTTAAAATGTTTCCTTGCTTTCTATATTAAATCTGTTTTCAGTTCTTCAACTTTGGAAATAAGCTATTTCACTATTTCATGATTTGTTTTATCCCCATTTCTTGTAAAATGAGATTTCTTTGGGGATTCATTATCTTCCTATGGAATTAAAACTTTTGATGCTTTTGGATTTAATCTTTGCAGTTTTGACTATATAACCCAATGCATAACTTTAGGCAATAGTTTACCATTTCCTATAACACAGTGCTGAGTTAACATTACCATGCAATACCCAGACTCTTAGCTAACTATGGATTTTCATTTGCCCTCTAACATCCATACTATAATCCAGGTCTTCTATTCTCCTCAAGATTCAATGACATAGTTACTATCATTCCTATTTTACAAATGAAAGAATTGAAGAAATTAAATATGATGTCTTCATTCAATAAACATTTGCAGAATACCTGTTCTGGAGATTGGAGATACAGTGGTGAATAAGACAGCAATTATGAAGTTTACATTGTGAGGGGTAGGAATACAAATAGTCAAATCATTTAATAAACAAGATCAGTGGGGTGAAGATATGCTTTATGAAATAAATATTTTAAAAGAAACAAGAGAATAAGCAAAAGACAAGGTGAACAAAGGCAAAATTATGATACTGCAAAAGCAAATCAGACATACACTTGAATACAAAGGTTCACACTACTTAACAACAAAGTACCCAGTAGAATGAAGCAATTCCTGAGATGATGTTGAAATACACTTAATGAAATATAACTAAACATAGCTTTTGCAAAAGTGATCCATGGTTTTATAATGTGTGCATGGAAATAAAATTGCATTTACTATGTGTAAAGGGATATTCTAAGCACACAAAAGGTATAGCAGTGGGCAAAAAGAAGAGTCAGAACTTTGTGTTCTTTGAGAACTGAAAGTTCAGTGTGAGAAGAAAAAGAAACAGGTGAAAAAAATTAATGGATTAGATAATTTTAAGAAATCATAGCTCTTTGGAGGTAGTAGAACAAAAGGGATGCAAAGGGTTAGGCTACTTTAGACGAAGTGCTTCAAAAGCACTATCTTAACAACATGGCTTTGAGCTGAGATCTAAAGAAGGTGAAAATGATCTTCACAGAAGCATCCCTAAACTATAGACCAACAAATACAAATCTTTTAAGAGGAACTGGAGTTTGCCACTCATTAAGAACTGAATGCATTGGACTGAGATAATATGAGTGAGAGGGAAGTCTGTGATATTAGTTTGCAAAGAGAGGCAGGGTTCAGCTCATGTAATATTCTACAGGCCATCATAAGGAGTTTCTTTTTAAGATTTATTTATTTGTGCATACAAAGACTGGGGTGTAAGCCAGATGTGCCTGGGTAAGATTCACCAGAGACAGAATGCGGAAGCAGAACAGGCAGATTAACTGAAATACACTGCTGAGGAAAGCAGTGGGTGAGACAAGAGAGGTCTGCTGTGACATGTGGGTCAGCTCCATAGCTGGGATCAAAGTCACGTTGCAGTGGCTGCTGATGGCTTGATAGCACTGTTTTTAATCACCAGGGATATCCCATTTGAAATAACATAGGAAATTCACTCAGTGGTTCTAAGTAAGAGGGTGATATAATCTTGCTGAGGTAAGGACCACTCCAGTTGATGTGTAAGGCAGGGCTACAATAGAAGCAGACAGAACAGTAAAGACTCCGTTGCAGTACTCTTGGTTCTGGGTGTAATAGGGTGAGCATCTTCTATCCTGTCTGTCTTATTGAATGCATTATGAAACCAGAATGCACTACATGAGTATCTATGAAGGTTCTGAAAAGTAAACAGCAGCAAGACAGAGAAGGAAGGATGCAGTAAGTAGAGTCACCATCTTATTGGTAGTGGATTTATCTTTGTAAACCTTTTCTCTTTTGTATCCTCTAGTTTGAACTGAATACATACAGAAACATAAGTGGGCATGGTGTCTTAGACATAGAACTCCAAGAAATGTGAAGTTCTAGTACTGGCTTGAAAATTAGCTTCTAGTGCTCAGATAGTGTATTTTACCATTTTGTTTCTGCCCTTTTGTGTTTTCTCATGCCTCAATCCCTAGGAAATCCTGTGGTGGAAATCACAAAGCCTCAAGAACCAAAATTCTGAGAAAAGAAAACCTATCTCAAACGTCTGATGGAGCTGTGGTTCTAAAAGAGTAAGTTGAACATGAGTTGATCGTTTCTGTGTTGCTTGAGTCAGGAGACAACAATAACACCTAGACACAAAAATATATGACAGAGAAGGAATAACCAAGGCAATTGCCAAGTTTCTGGCTAGAGGATTAGAACAAGGAAACAGAGAAACAAAATGTTGGAAAGTTTGTAGAGAAGAAAGAGCTTAGGGAAACATTCTACAAAGTTGTTTATGAATTCAAGTGCTGACACTTGAGGTGTGCTTGCATGGATCTGATTCTAGTTAGCCTATTAAAGATTTTGAGAACTAAATAAAACTGATAGTCCACTGCCTAGAACCTAGTCTGGATACTATTGCTGCCTTTACAGGACAGATTTGGGTAGTACTGCAAAGTCTATGAATGCTTAACTGACATTAGAACACAGCCATCAGGAGGCAAGTTGAAACTTGGAGGTAGATGTTAGTCAAATCAATTACCCGCTAAAAAAAAAAAAATACCAACATTAGCCACAGAGTTTATAAAAGACCCAGCGTCTTGTAATGTTTAAATTAAAAAAAAAAAAAACAGTTCTAAGTTGCTAGGCAAACGAAAAACCATTAAAATTCCAAGTTGCTTGGGAAATAAACAGACTTGAAAACAAAGATGATACAAACATTGGAATTATCAGATAATTACAGTTATTTAAAACTTTCAAATAAACAATCTTGAGTATCCCTATAACAAATGCTAGAATTCAAAGTCTCGATTTTAAGCTGGTTACTCTAATGCTTATGCTCCATTATGTATGACTCCAACTTGCTAGCCTACTTTGTCTTTCACTCGCTTTGTGGTTTTGAAAATGCAGACTTTCATCATATAAGAGAACCATGTAATAAGGAAATTCAGGCAGCTTCTAGGATCTGAGCATGTCCTCCACCTGACAACCACTAAGCACCAGGGACCCACAGTCTTATAAACAGAAGAAGCAAATAACAACCTAAGTGAACTCAGAAGCAGACCTATTACCAGTCAAGTTCCAAATGAGAATAGAGACCTGGCCAACAGCTTGGTTTAGGACAAGTCAATGATCTAGCTAATTTGTGCCAATTTATGACTGACAGAATATGTAAGATAGTAAAGTTGTGTTCCGTTAAATCATTAACTTGTGATAATTTGTCACACAATGCTAGCACACTCAGCAAAGATATATATAAATGTATAGGTGTGTATATATACACACATTCATATATCTATACATATATAAGCCATAAAAACACTGAAGTGGAACGTTAAGAACTGAAATTTATAATAACTAGACTGGACTGATATAATAACAGAATGGATATGACAGAGGAGAAGAGTCACTGAACTTGAATGTCAACCCATATAAACTTTCCATTCTAAACAACAGAGAAAATAGTAACAGAGCTTTAGGGACTTGGTCAATAACATATGTTCAAATATTTGCTTTATCAGAGTTATATAAAGGGAGGAAAAGGCATGTGCTACTGAAAATAATTGAAATAGTGGACAGAGAATTTTCTAAGGTTGGTAAAGATATTAACCTAACAATTAAAGATGAGTGAACTCCAAATAAGATAAACCCAAGTAAATCCATGCCAAGAAACATCCTAGTCACATTGACAACAACTGAAGACAAAGAAAAAACATCGCATAAGTAACCAGAGAAACATGTCTCACTAAATATATGGGGAAAATGAGACAAATGCATTAGATCTCTCATCAGAAACAAGTGGAATCAGAAAGAAGTGGCCAACAGCAGAATGAAAGGCTCTGTCAATTCCAAATTCGATGTCAGTGAAAATAGTGTTCAGGGCAAGAGGGTAAAATAAGGACATTCCCAGGCAAAGTAAATCTACAGTATTTATAACCAGCTGATATGATTTAAAGTAATAGTAAAAGGAAACTTTCCATACCAAGAGAAAGTTTCCAGAAGAAAACATGGATTAGCAGAAATGAAGAGCAAAATAAACAGTATAATATAGAATACTTTTGTCCTCTTGAGTTTTTTTTTTCCTCTTACTTGATTTTTTTTCAAGATTGTTTTGATTATTTGGAGTCCCTTAATATTACATTTGAATTTTAATTGGGGTTCCTTAAAAGACACATAATTTTTAGCATGAGATTTTCCATTTCTGCAGAGACAATAGGAATTTTATAGGGATTGCCTCGTATTTGCAGATTACTTATGGGAATATTGTCATCTTAATATTAAGTCTGTCAATCCATTAACACAGAATTACTTTCCAGTTTTATGTCTTCCCTAATTTCTTTCATCAATGTTTGTAATTTTCTATTACAAGTGTTGTAAATCTCTTGCCAATTTATCCCTAAATAAGAATATGATTTTTTTATCATTCCATTGAAAGTGTAATTATTTTCTTAATTTCCTATTTGGTTGCTCAGTGCTAGTACATATAAGAACAACTGATTATTGTGTGTTGCAAGAGCAACACCTACAATTTTGCTATATATTTTATTAGCTCTAAGAATTTATTTTGTGAGGCTTCATTAGGGTTTTCTCTATGAGATTATGTTGTCTGTGATTAGAAATAGTTTAAACTTTTCTTCTGCAATTTAGATGCCTTTTGTTCTCTTTGCTTAGTTCATCTGACTATCACTTACTGTATCCTATTGAATGGAACTGGAAATTGCACACACCCTTGTATTACCCCTGATATTTAAATGAAAGCTTTCATACTTTCACCATTGAGTCTGATGTTTTTATAAGTTTTTCCTACATGCCTTATTTCATGCTGAAGAAATTCTCTTCTATTCTTAATTTTTTTTTAATGAAAGGGTACTGGATCTTTTCAAATGTGTTTTCTGCAGCAATAACTAAACACTGATTTCTAAATCTTCATAGACATATAGCATGAAAATAATCTATTATTTGGTGAACTCCATTTATATCTGCTGATGAGTAGAGTAGACATGGAGCTATGGATGACCAGTGCAATCATAGTGAAACGGGGCTAATAAAAGATCACTTTGGGGCTCTCTGTGATGGTGCAGCTGGTTAAAGCACCACATTATGAAGCTATCCGAAGCCACTGCAGCACTAGTTTGATGCCCAGTCAAGGAGCTGGCCCATATGGCATGGTAGACCTCTCCTGATCCACCCGCTGCTCTCCTCAGCAGTGTATTTCAGTATATCTGCCTGTTCTGCTTCCCACTCTGTCTCTGGTGAATCCTCTCACCCACCACACCTCTGGCCTGTACCCCAGTTGTGTAAGCATAAATAAATAAATCTTAAAAAAGAGCACATTGAGAATGGTGAACGAGAGCCTAGAGAAATTCACTCCAATAAAACAAGTGAGAACATTGGCAAAAATGATCAAAATCAACTTTTTCAAAGCTCTAGAATTAACCAAAGGCTTTCAACATTCCAAAGATTATTTATTTATGAAAATGGGTTAATGTCTGGAGAATAGAAAGCTTTGTGGCATTTTTACTTGTCCTGTTTCCAATCCCCCTCTCCACATGTCCACAGTAGCCTTGAAAGATAACAGCATGACAACTCCAGTAGTTGCAAAAATCTGTAGCCTAGCAGCTGCTGGAGGGGGCAGACCAGGTTTGAGGTCCCTGAAATATTCCATTCTCAGAGAAATGTCAACATTTGACCTGTCAGGCAGTTCTTGAAAACACCTACTCTCATGACTCATCTATTTGACCTACCTGAGAGCTTGCTCCATGCAAAAAGCTTTTTTTGTTTTAATAGATTATTTTTTGAGCAATTTTAGTTTTAGAGAATAACTGAGGTGTAAGTACAGAAAGTTCCCATATACCATTGTTTCTTTCTCCCTCCCTACCACCTCTCACAGTTCCCCCCTCTTATTAACATCATGCATTAGTGTGTGGTACATTTATCACAAGTGAGGACCTAATGTGGAAGCATTAACAGAAGCCCATAGTTTATATGTGGGTTCATGCTTTCAGTTGTACATTCTATAGGTTTTGAGAAATACATGATGCCATGTATCTACCACTACAATACCTCACAGGGTTTCTGCTCAAAAACTCCCTTGTGCTCTATGTTTTCACCACCCCCCATACCTGAAATGATGGTGACCACTGGTCTCTTCACCATATAGTTCTGTCTGTTCTTGAATGTCATATGAATGGAATGACACATTCTTTAGCATTTTTCAGACTAGTTTCAGCCACTTAACAAAATGATTTACTGTTGCTCCATGTGTTTTCATGCCTTTTTAGTTCATTTCTTTTTTTGTTGAATAATATTTCATGGCAAACATGTACCATAACTTGTCTATCTATTTATATATTAATAGACACTTTGGATAATTCTAAGCTTGCATTTATGAATAAATGTGATATATGCTTTCATATGTGGGGCTGTGTGTGGAATACATTTTCAAATCTTTAAAACAAAAAAGAAAAAAGAAGCATAATTGCTGGGTAGTGTGGTGTAACTATGTTTAGCTTTGTAAATAACTGCCAAGGCTGTTTCCCAAAGTAATACTATTTTGCTTTCCTACCAGCAACTACTGCTGCCAATGTTTTGGGTTTTAGCCATTCTAACTGGTGTGTAGTGATATGTTTCTTTTTTTTTAATTTATTTTTATTTTTGTGTATAAGAGCTGGGGTGTAGGCCAGATATATGGGGATGAAAAGATTTAACAGACACCAAGTGGGGAGCAGAACAGGCAGATTGACTGAAATACACTGCTGAGGGAGCAGCGGGCCAGGCAGGAGAGGTCTATTGTGCCATGTGGGACAACTCCCTGGCTGGGGATCGAAATCAGGCCATAGCAGTGATAGCCACCAAGAAGGTCCCCAGTTGTTCATTGTTTTAATAACATATGATGTGAGCATCTTTCCATATGTTTATTTACAATAGCTATGACTTCTTCAGTGAGTTTCTATTTCTGTATTTTGCTTATTTTTAATTTTTTGTTTTCTTATAATTTGAGTTCTTTGTGTGTTTTGGATTCAAGACCTTTATGTAATACAAGTTTTGCAAATATGCCTCCTTCTAGCTGGTAGTTTGTCTTTATTTTCTCTTAATAGTGTCTTTCTCAGAGTTTTAATTTTAATGACATACAACTTATGTCTATGCTCCAGTTGCAGTTATGTTTTATGAAAATTGTATGGTCTTTGTCTACATTCACTTTCTGACTGTGGGTGTCCAGTTATTCAGTAGCACTTATTGCAAAGATTATTCTTTATTTATTGAGCTATCCTTGAATCTTTGTCAAAGATCAGTTGAATATATTTGTGTGGATTTTTTCTTGGGCCTATAATGTCACATTGATCTATTTGTTTATTATTTCACTAATGCCACATTGTGTTAAATAGTGTAAGTGTTGAGGTTGGGTAGGTATCTATGTAAAAAAATTAACATCACATTTATTGGTGAAAGACTCAGTACTTTCATACTGAGATTAGGACCAAGATTAGAATGTCTATTCTTAACTACTTCTACTCAACATTGTATTAGCAGTTTTAGCCAGAACAACTAGGGAAGAAAAAAAGGGCATCCTTTCTGCAGGGAAGGGGATGGAGAGGGATCAAATCAGGGAAGAGAAGAGCATCAAGGTGTTACAGGGCAGGAGGAGAGGGACACCCCTGAACCCCTAAGACATGCCTGCTCTAAATAGGTTCTGCCATCTGCCACATCAAGACAAGATATAAAAGCTGTAATGGAAAGGAACTTTAATACAATGAGTGTGCAATACAGAAAAGACAAAGAATATAGTTTCTAAATCAAACACCCAAAGTCACCCATCTCCTCATGGGTGAAAGTCAACCCAAAAGGGATTGGCCCATAGCAAGGCCTGAAAACCCACTACAAGCCTAAAGCACCTTCTGGCTAGGTCCCATGAGAAGATAGTCAGAAATGGTCAGACATGCCTGGGAAGAAAAGATCAAAATCAAAATCAAGATAAACACTGCCATAGTCTAACTCCCCACGTGTCTCTCACCCACATCTGTTTCAACCAGTCCAGGACAAAGAAGCAAACACATTTTCTTCACATGTCTCTCTGCTCCACATGCCTTCCTCAGGTCACCTTCTGGCTCTCTGGCTCGCCATCCTGCTTCTTTCTCCAGACTCCTCTCCAGATTCCTTTTTTCTCTGCTCAGCTCCACCCTCCTTCTGGGTGGGATGGAGAACCTAGAACTTCCCCTTTTTCTGGGGATCACCCTGTTACAAAAGGACTATGGTCATGGTGCCCTGGTGACTTGGGGGTGGGAATTTTACAGGGCCTACACCTGAGAGGAGAAAACATGCATTGTACAAAAAGGAAGAATCATGTAAAGGATATACAAAATAAGCTTAAAAAAGAAATAAATACCATCCCTGTAGAAATTAATAAGGTAGAATAAAATCCTTCCTGTTAAAAAAAAGGAAAACTACATGTATTCACAGATAATAAGAATTTGAATATAGAAGCTCATAAGAAACTCACTAAAACTATCATCAGAAATAAATGAATTCAGTGAGGTACAAGTTCAATATGTAAAAATGAATACACTATCCACTAATGACTAATGGCCTGACAATGATATTTAGGGAACAATTCCATATCTTATAGTACTAGGAAAAATTAGGAATAAATGTAAAGCATAACACATATACTGAAAAATGACAAAACTTAAAAATAATAAAGTTCTAAATTAATTGACATATATATTTATAAATCATGGGATTTGATAATATTAAGATAATAATATCTCAACTTATCTACAGATTCAACACAGTCCCTAATCAGAAAAAAATCCACTGTTGGGGCCTCCCTGGTGATGCAGGGGTTAAAGACACAGCACTATCAAGCTATAGCCCATCACTGCAGCAGCCACTGTGGCATGAGTTCGATCCCCAGCCAGGGAGTTGACCCACATGGCCCAGCAGACCTTCCCTGTCTCACTCGCTGCTCCCCTCAGCAGTGTATTTTAGTAAATCTGCCTAGTCTGCTCCCCATTCTGTCTCCAGTGAATTTTCTCACCTCCTCACCTCTGGCCTACATGCCAGTTCTTTAATAAATAAATAAATCCTTTAAAAAAATCTTTAAAAATAAGTAATTATTTTAAAATAAAATCTACTGTCTTTTTTTTTTTTTTAGAAATTGACTGTGTGACCCAAAAGATCATGTGAAAATACAAGTGACCCAGAATAAGTTAAACAGTCTTGTAAAGAGGAAAACATTTGAGGAGTCACATTTTCCATTTTCAAAGTTTGCACAAAACAACAGTTAACATGACAGTGTTGTTTTTACAAAAGACTGCACATGTGGACCAGTGGAACAAAATCAAAAGTCTAGAAACAAACTCATATTTTATGGTCAATATTTGAGAAAGATGTCAAGCCAATTCAATGGGGAAAGATTCATCTTTGCAACAAATGGAGCTGTGACAACTGGATATCCACACGCAAAAGAATGCAGTTAGACCTTTACACCATATGCAAAACAAAGTAATATGGATTAAGTGCCTCAATATTACAGCTAAAACTTCAAAAAACTGAGAAAAAGACACTGTTGTAAAGTCTTAAGTCCTTGAGTTATTCAGTACTTTTTAATATGACACAGAAACATAAACAATAAAAGATAAAAAGAGAAAGTGGGTGTCTTCCAAATTAAAAATGTTTGCATTTCAAAGGACACCAATTAGAAACTTAAAAGCCAACCCAAATAATTAGAGAAAATTTGTAAATCACACATGTGATAAGGAGTTAATATCTGGAATATATAAAGGACTTTTATTTTTTTACAGTTTTCTTTATGTTTTATATATATATATATCTCATTATATATATCTGTATAGATATATATTTACATCTTTCTTCATTTTGTACATTTTTTTCATCTCAGTTGCAATCCCTATGGACTTCACACCACTTTTACAACAACAAAAAAGAAACAAACCAATTAAAAATGGGATGGTGAGGAGAGGCCTGCATGCTGTATGCATGCTGTCTGCTGTGGCTTTGGTCTTCTGACTTGCTGGCCTTCCTGTACCTTGAGTCCTCACCATCTTGGTGCAGACATATTGGGCTGACAACATGGCACTGACAAATGGGAGTCGTGGAGCAGGCTATAGGATGCAGGATGATGCCAAAGAGCAAGATCCGGGCCTTTTTATTGATAGAATAATCATACAGCGTCAGTTATGAGGGGAAGAGAGACAGCAAGAAAAGGGAGGGGTAAAACCAGAACATGTGCTCTTCTCTATAGTAACAAGGGGTGTGAGTCTGCTCTCCTGGAACTCCTCATTTGCTTGATGACTCGGTATTGTCACTGAGATCAAGCCCTAGGTCCCCACCCAGGTTTTCAGTCTTATCACAGGACTTTCTACTGATGGACTTCTGGGGTCCGTTGGCATACATTGGTCCTTGTTCCCTCCCTCCCGTTCTCAGTCAAACTGTAACAGGGTGGTCCCCAGGAAAGGGAGAGGTTCCAGGTTCCCTGCCCTACCCAAAAGGAGGGTGGAACTGAAGAGAGAAGGAAGAATATTGAAGAATTTGAAGACTGAAGACGAAGGAAGCGGGATGGAGAGCCAGAAGGTGACCTGAGGGAGCCACATGGAGCAGAGACGTGTGAAGTAATTGCACTTTCTTCTTCTTGGTCTTGGTCTTGGACTGGTTGAAACAGTTGTGGGTGAGGGCTCTTCCTGGTTGTGCAAAAGGTTACGACATAGCACTACAAGCTAGCCGCAGCCACTTCAGTGTGAGTTTGATACCTGGCCCTGGAGGTGACCCACTTAGCACAGCAAGTGGGTCACCTGCTGCTCCCCTCAGCAGTGTACTTCGTTGACCTGCCTGTTCTGCTCCCCACTCTGTCTCTGGTGAATCCTCTCATCACCCCTGCACCTCTGGCCTGTACCCTAGTTCTGTATGCATAAATAAATCTTAAATAATAAATAAATCTTAAAAAGAAGAAGAAGGAGGAGGAGGAGGAGGAAGAGAGGAGGAGAGGAGGAGGAGGAGGAGGAGGAGGAGGAGGAGGAGGAGGAGGAGGAGGAGGAGAAAAGAAAGAAACAGATATGGGTGAGAGACCCGTGGTGAGGTTGACTATGGCAGTGTTTATATTGATTTTGATTTTGCTCTTTTCCTCCCAGACTTGTCTGGCCACTGCTGACCCTTTTCTATGGGTCCCTGCCAGAAGGTGTCTTAGACTTGTGACAGGCTTTCAGGCCTTGCTGTGGGCCAATCCCTTTTGGGTGGACTTTCACCCATGAGGAGATGGGTGACTTTGGGTGTTTGATTTCGAAACTATATTCTTTGTCTTTTCTGTATCTCACACTCATTGTATTAAAGTTCCTTTCCATTAACGGTCTTTTATGTTTTGTTTTGATGTGGCGAATGGCAGAACGTATTTAGAGAAGGAAGGTTTGGGGGTTCAGGGGTGCCCCTCTCTCCCTGTCCTGTAATAATACCTCATGATGCATAGCCTTCCTGGGGTGATCAAGCTTCTTTAAACTCTTGGTTGATTTGAAAGGCACCTTGTAAGGTTTGGCTCCTATGATTGATTGACTGGGCAGTTCTGACCTTGTACCGAAATGCCCACAGGTAACAAAAGAACAAGCCGTTTAGGACTAGCAGACCCACACAGAACTAGCCTTGGGGCCCAGCAGCCAGTGGCAGAGCAGGACCACAAGCAGCACTGCCATGGCAGGCCCTGGCAGCAGTGGAGTCAGCTCTGCCAAAGGGCATGGATGTGGTAGGGCCAGCAGAAGAAATGGAAAGACCTGGTCCCTGTTGACTGTGGTTCTTGGAACAAAGTTAAAGGAACTTTTGTCAGAATGACTGTGCCTGGACAGTGTGGGATTGCTCATCCCTTGGACAGCAGAGACCAGCAGGACGGACACTGAGAGGCATACTGCACTGAATAGGAAGAGGGAGGAAAGAGGAGCCCAGGGGCTGTGGTCTGGAACAGTGTAGACCAGTAGCAGTATTGTTGGTTCAGCCAGGGGCACTGGGAAGGGGGAACAGAGGTTGTGTAGAGGTACACACCCTTGCAGGTGGTGACAGCCTTGTGGAGGAGCTTAGGTCCTCTACAATGGATGGTTCCTTGGCAATGTTCTCAGTGAAATGGGACTTAATTTGGACTCCAAAAATGGTGGCTTTATGGTATGTGGTTTATATCCTGAAGGCTTTTTTTTTTTTTTAAACTCTGATGTCTTCTACTTTATAGTGCTTTTTGGAGAATTGAATGAAGACATATGAGATCTTTTACAAAATTAGTACCCAAATATTTGGTAAATTCCACCTGCTTAAAGTGGAGGAGTTCCAGTGTGGAAGATGGCTTTAAGGCCTGGTCCTTTTGCACCCATATATATTGAATAAAACTGTAGCCTGTTTTCTGGGAAAGTTGGACCACATGGACTTTGCTCTCTGCTTTTCCTTTCTGGACACAGAATTATTTCTTCTCATACACCTGGGCAGATAGACTTCCATTCACTAGTAAGTGTTAGCTATCTCCTTCCTCCCAGAGGAAGGCTTGAGGCACACCTCCAACTTGAAAGATAAAGTGCTGAGCTGAATAACATTTCAAGACAATCTGTAACACCAGCTGTAACTGATCCCATCCTGCCAGTGTTTTTCTTGGGTATTCTGACACTCAAGGTTAAATGGATAATGGAGCCAATTAGCCCTGAACCATCCAGACACTGATTAGGTTTCAGATATATTCAGGATTTACAAGGCTGAGGTAATTTTCTGAAAATTCCAAAGAACATAGATGCTGAGCCCAGAAGCTGGTTTTGTGACCAAGGTGCAATTCAGGCCTGTTAGGTATTTGTGCCTCCCCCAGGTGAGCTGGGGAAGCAGCGGGACTGGAAACCATTTCCTCCTCCATGGCAACTTGCATAATGCTACAAAATGCATTACTTAAGAACATAGCTGCCACATTCTAATTTGAAACATGATTTTTAAATAATGGGAAAAATTAACAATCTTAGTTTAAATACAAAGTATCTTATGTCACACTTATTCTAATGGAAAATTAACAAAAATGTGTGAGGACAGAAATATTCCATGTCAGAAAGTATTTATCCAGGTAATATTTATCACTATCCTCTGTATCATCAAGATCATACTCTGTGTTAGGCTCCTGTAACCCACAAATGGGTAAAACACAGTTAAAAAATTCAAAAGGAGCTTCATTCTTTTGGCCAAAATACATAAATACATACATACATAAATAAGTAAATAAGTAAGCTTATACCATGGTGTGTAAAAGGAAAGCAAGTATTGTTATATGGTTTGTGGAACACCTGATTCTGGGGTGTCATGGGGGCATTGAGGAGGTAATAAGATACTCCTGGACTGACTCCTAAAGACACAATAAAGAAGAAAGGTGTTAGGCCCTCCCTGGTGGCGCAATGGGTTAGGGTGTAACACTACAAGCTAACTGCAGCCTCTTCAGTGTGAGTTCAATCCCTGACCCAGGAGGTGACCCAAATGGCAAAACAGACCTCTCCTGTCTCACCTGCTGCTCCCCTCAGCAGGTATTTCGTCCATCTGCCTGTTTTGCTCCCCGCTTTGTCTCTGGTGAATCCTCTCACTGCCCCTGCACCTCTGCCCTATACCCCAGCTCGGTATGCACAAATAAATGAATGCTTAAAAAAAAAAAAAGGCAGGTGTTAAGGAGCAGCTCCTCAGACAGTACAATAAAATTTGTGGATTTATAGACATGTAAGATAGTATAGCTGGAACCAATTATTGAGAAGGGAGTGGTAAAAATGAATTCATTTATGATGGAGAGGTAAGAGATAGGAATGCACATTTGGCAAATGTATGTACCACCTCTAAATCAGCCCTATTCCCCTGAGAATAACCAGAAGACTAGTCAAGGAATAGTTGGGTAGAGGAAAGGCCTCATTGGGGCCCCTCAGAGAGGCCTGATGTGTGGCCTGCAAAGAGCAGAATTTTCCAAGAGCTTCCAGCTCTGTCCTTGATAATCAGGATTGAGCTCCTGGCCACAGCTAAAGAGAACAAAGCAAATATATTCTATACACCCACTCTCTCTTGATCCCCCAAACATTCAAGATTATTTTTAATAACAACAAAATGATTTATTTGCAGCATAGCCTTGTCCCCATCACTTTGATACAGCATAGGAACAGGAGACAGTCGCACTGCAAGCAGCATCTAGGTCAAGGAAGAGCCACATGCCTCCTGACACAGGCAGCCCATATCCCTCATAAGGGATATATCCCATGTCCAGAGCCATACTGAACGTTCACAGGGAAGCCCAGAATGAGGTCAGCCACAGACCTCAGCCCACTTCATTCTTCTCCCCACACTTCTTCAAGCTTCCCAACTAAAAGCTCCCACCACCTGCATCCCCAACCAGGTCAACTGCCAGCCTCCCTCTGAGCCACCAGGGAACTTTCTTTGTGGGGCAATTAACAGGGTCTTAAGTGTTACATGAAACAAGAAAACACCTTGTGAAATTTATTGTTCTGTAGAAAGCTCAAAATGACTCCAAGTATATAATCCTAGTCAGCAGCAACAGCTATTCTCTTCACTGAAGATTCAGGTGGGTTTGAAGTAGTGTCATCTCAGACACCTTGAAACTCAAGTTTCTCTGGCAGCCTATTAAAGGCTTCTGTTTTCATCCTAGAATAGGCAGAAATCCAGGTACCTCTCCCAGGTTCAGAGGTTGAGAGGAAAACTCTGACAGCTCAGAAAAAAATTTTTTTCTTTCTTCCTATTCCACAAAAGATCTGTGGGAAATTATTGCCTAAAAGTTCGCAAACCCACCTAAGAAAAGATAGTCTTAATCTTAGCAGATGGTCCAAACTCAGAAGCAGACTTACAGATCAGAAACTAGTTTCTAGGACATAAGAGGCAAGGAAGAATATAAAATCTCAGTTGTTTTCTTTACCCCAAATCTTGTAATAGCCTTAGAAGTTGGACTCTAGGAAGAGTCCTCCCTTTCCCCATACTTGGAGGGACAATTTCTAAAGTAGCATCATGGACTGGGGGCTTTTGACAAAGTCACAGTCAAAAAGACAATAGAGGGCCATCTGCAAAAGAAATGTCTCAACCAAGCAGCAAGAGCACTGGCTCATGGCTGACCTGTGCTGGTATTTGGTGCCAGTAGAGATTCTTTGTTTGCTTGTTTAAAAATTTATTTATGCATATAAGAACTGGGGTATAGGCCACATGTCTGGTGGGCGAGAGGATTAACCAGAGCCAGAGTGGGGAACAGAAAAGGTGGATTGATTGAAATACACTGCTGAGGGGAGCAGTGGGCAAGACAGGAGAGGTCTGTTGCACTACGTGGGCCAGCTCCCTGGCTGGGGATCCAGCTTATGCTCCGTGGCTGAGGATTGCTTCATAGTGCAGCACTTTAACCCCTTGCTCCACCAGGGAGGCCCTGCCAGAAGAGTTTTTATAACATGGTGGGAGAGGCTTATATAACAACACTTAAGGGATGAAGTAGAAATCATGGAATGGGTAAAAGAACACTTGCAGCTTTAATGTTGATATTTATTTCTTTATTTTCAACCCTTCTCCAATTGCTTGGGAAATGTGACCTCACTACATCTTTGCTGTCACCTACAAGTGCAGGATTGGGCGATCATGTCCTCATACTCCTTGTACAAGATACTCCCGTTTGCCTCAATCAGAAGGATGCTAATGGGAACATATTTATAAGGGACACAGGATGGCTGGGGGACGCTCTGGTCTACCAGCTCATTGACAAGGTTCTGGATGATGGCATGATTGGGAGAATTGAGACCATAGCGGAGCACTCGAGGGCAGGTCCCCTTACAGTAGTTTGGGGTATAGAGATGAGGTGCGATGATCCAGTGATCCCATCCCAGTTGGTGGAAGCTGACTTGGAAAGGGTGGAGGGAACACTGGCTACCTTCAGGCCTCTCATGCTCCCGGGAGGAGCCAGGAACCTCAGGCCTGAGACTGCCTGCTTGCCGGGCCCTCCGCAAGAGAAGAGAACCCCTTTCCATGAATTCCTGCATGCCCCTGGGGAGGATCTTGGCCTTGTGAACACTTTTATGAGTGTCGTTGAAGTAGAGGAGCAAGAAGGCAATGTCCAAGGAGGCGGTGCCACGCCAGTGGTGTGCAACAACTTCAGTACCCTTTTGCTGCTGACACACGAACTGGACCTGGAGAATCCTACGTCCCTTGTGCTTCCAGAGCCTTTGTTGAATATGCTGTGTGATATCCATCTCCGCCCAAGCTTTGGAAAGCAGGGAAGGCTTTGAGGAAGCTCTTCCTGAAGTAGAAAAGTGGTTAGTTGGGTCTCTCCGGCCCCAGGGCTGCACATGGCAGGAGAGTTGCTGCTGAGTTAGGTGCAGTTGGTGACGGTAAACCACTGTGGCTCGGACTAGCTGGTACACCACCCGGTTGGGTCTCAGAGCAAAGCCCAGGGTCTGTATATGCCAGGGGCCTGTATAACAGGGAGCAAGAGAAGAGTATTAGCTTCTTGCCTCATAGCCTGCATTTCTCTCACATAATGACTCAGTACAAACTGAGAACTGTAAGCCGGTCTACAATTAACTCAAGATCATAACAACAGCCAGCATGTATGGAGAACTGACTGGTATATTAAGTCCTTTGCATGCATTAGGTATGCATAATAGCCTTATGAGATAGCTATTCCCAACTTGCAGACAAGGGCATTGAGACACAGAGAAGCTATGCTAGAGGGCACATAGCTAGTGGATAGCACAATCAAGATCTGAATCCGAGTCTGTGCACCTCAAGAAGAAAAAGTGTGTCTCTTCTTTAGATCGCTCATAGCACTAACCTTAATGTAGAATTAGTTGTGTATATACTGTGTGCATGGGAGAGATTCAATCATTATTATTAGTTGACTATTAAGGGTCACCAATTAAGAGAATTATTGAGATAAATGATTTAGAATGCATCCACCAACACAAATGGCCAGAGGAACAAAAGCAAAAACAGACAAGTGAGACTACACCTAATGAAAAAGCTTTTATTGTTCAAAAGAAACCACCTTAACAAACAACACAGCAACCTACAGAATGGCAGATGATATTTGAGAATTACACGTACCACATAGTATTGAAAAATATATAAACTCCTCATATAACTCAACAATTAACAAAAACACCAAGTAACCCAGTTCAGAAAATGGATACAGGATCTGAACAGAAACTTCTTTAAGGAAGGCAGACAGATAACCAGTAGGCACATGAAGAGATGTTCATCATCTCTTATTATTAGGGAAATGCATAATCTCGTTTTAGGGCAATCAAAATAGGAATGAGCTATCACCTCACACCTGTAATACTATGCACAGTCTGGCTATGACAAATTCACAAGAGGCAAGATCTCACGAGAATATAGAGCAAGGGGAAACATTCAAGTAGTGGTTACCAGAAAAGAAGGAAGTTGAGTATGGGTCATTCAGGTAAAAGAGATCAATTGTTTAGTGAAGGATAGAATTGTGCTTTTAGTGAAGATATAATTTAATATATGTAGATGTTGATGTATAATGAGGCACACCTGAAACTTGTATAATGTTAAAATGCAATGTTATGTTATAAAAAATGTTTTAAGAATTTTTGAAAGAAACATGTCCTCATATCACATCTTTATCAGATGCCATTTGGGGGCACCAGTCCAGTATTGGAGAATATGGGCTGCTCTTATTTTAAATATTAAGACCGATGGGCCACAAAGTAATTTTGTCTGTCCCCCTCTATTGGGTGCAGGTCTGTCATTTTTGCTCTACTTTAACAATCACTTCTTGGGCATATTTTCTTCTTAGGCTTTTTTCCCCTTTCCCCCGCAATTAATCTCTTCTCCAGCCTGGGAATGATTATTCATTTACCCCGTTCATTGCGCCATCATTCCCCTATGCCATTTTCAACAAGCCTTTGGTGACATAAATATTATGTTTGCTAAGAATTCTACTAGAAGTTGCCTTTTGGTGATTAAGAGTTCTAATCCAAACTGTAATGCTGACACCCAGTGGTTAAAGGGTTAGAAGGCTGGGCTGCAGAGCTGTGGACTGTGCCCCATCTGGCAAATGTCGAAGATCACAAAGAAGGTAAAAGGAAAATATTTGATGGTTTCACTTATAGCAGGAACATAGGGAAACCATGCAAGGGATCAGAGGGAAAAAAAGACAAAATGAACAGGTAAATTAAGTAGGAGACATTCAGCAGGGAGGAGAAGGGGAAGGAAAAGAATCAAAACTGGAAGAAAGAGCACAGTAGACTGTGGTGCTGTTCACAGGTGTCTTGGTGGTGGGACTTTTATGGAAATTACCCCCAAGAGGAGAATGAACAATGATGTAAAAATATATAAATACTGAAATAAAGATTATGGCATGATTTCTAAAAGAGACAAACAAAACTAAGTGTTGTGTGTGTGTGTGTGTGTGTGTAAAACTCTTCCTTAGTTCTCATACATCTCATTACTAAATATTTCTGCATTAATTTATTACTCATTCATCTAATCATCCTTCTCCACAGAACCACAAGCCTGGAATTCTTCAGTAGGCTTGCAGAATCCAACACAGGAGATTTTCAGTGTCTTGATTCATCAGGACAAATTTTTTAAAGCTTAGGTTCCAAGTCATGCTTAATATACCCTAAGTTTGGGCCACTGGGCATCACCCACACAAGACCTATGACAGGCTGTTTGCTTTCACTGTTTGCTTTCTCAAGTTACGCCTCACTCCAGTCCTACAAGAATCTTTCCAAAAGGCCCACCCGTACACCTACCCCACCCTGTGTGAAAAGGAACCCAACCCAACCTTTAGCAGGGAGCAGGCCGTCTGGTAAGGAACTGCCCTTTCCTCTCAGACCTTGACATAACATTATTTCCTGGAGCAGGGCGGGGTTGCTAAAGATTGGAGCCAGGAAGGGTCTGCTCAGAACTTTTCAAGGAAACGGCTGACTCACACGTCCTGTGTGCTTGAACCTGGCATAGCTCTCCTGGCAAGTTCAATTCCGCTGGATCATCTCCTGATGGAAAGACCAGGGCCTGCTCTCTTATCATCTGCTTCTAGATCCTTCTGAGTCCCTAAATACCAGTATGTCCCCCAGTCAGACTAGGAACTGGCCTAATTCTAATCACCCTCTGCGCAAACAAACTTGATTTGTGCCACTTGCGCTTGCTGCTATACTTAGAGACAAAGTCCGGATCTTTCTGGCCGCCTACACATCCCTCCGCTTCATCGATCACATATCCTGACACCTTCCACGATGTTCATGAGGCTCCAGTCACAGGGATTTCCCTTCTGCTCAAGTCAGTGGCGCTTGTTTCGGCCATCTAGACTTCTGCACACATTGTTCTCCCTGCTTAAATTAGACTTCTCCCTACTGTTTTCAGGCCTGACTTTGTATTTTACAGACCTCAGTTCAAATGTTACCTCTTCAAAGATGCCTCCTTTGACAAACACATCTAAAAAGAGGATTTCTGTGATATTCTCTGTGAAAACAACCTGATTTTCACTTTCATAGTGCTCACAATTTGCAATCATTTGGGTTTACTTGTCTCACCCATGACAACATAAGCCTGTCCTGATCACATCTGCATGCAGGCACCTAGAACAATGCCTGGCACTGATTAGGTGCTGACCAAATATTTGTCCAGTGAAACCTCCACCCACACCAATCTATTTACCCTTACTTGGATTCACTTCTCTCTTCTCTGCCTTTATGCTGCATAAGTTCCAGCTCAAATATTACCTCCTAATCGAGCCTTCCAACTGTCTCCCTGCTTCCATTTCCTGACCCATTACTTCGTGGAGTCCTAGGAGCTCTACTGCTTCTTTTTTTATAAAAAAAATATTTATTTATGCATACAAAACTGGGGTACAGGCAAGAAGTGCAGGGGGGGGCTGGTTGAGAGGATTCACCAGAGGCAGAGTGGGGAACTGAACAGCAGATCAATGCAGTACACTGCTGAGGGGTGCAGCAGGTGGGTCAGGAGAGGTCTGCCACACCATGCAGGTCACCTCCCTGGCCAGGAATCAAACTCGAGGTGCAGTGGCTATGTACTATGCTTTAAGCGGTTGCGCCACCGGGGAGAGCCCAGATATCTACTGCTTCTATTTTTCAAAGCATTTGTCATGCTGTAACATTATATGTGATGGCCACCCAGCCTACTACAGTGGGAATGTCTAAAGTTTAGGGAAGCAGTTATTTACCTCTTATACCCAACACAAATAGAGTTTCTGGTGGTCTATTGAAACTTATAAGGAGACAGTAGAGCAGGACAGCAGCCTGAAAGCTTGGCTTTGACAGCCAGCTCTACTAATTAATACCTGTGTGTTACAGTAAGTTATGGTGAACCTTAGTTTCTTCACCTGAGTGGGTGTGATAGTGGTAAGGATTAAGGAAGAGAATGTTTACAAAGTATTTTGTCCAATGCCTGGCACCCAGTAGCCTCACAGTAAGAGCTTATCTGGAGGAATATTTGTTGTTTAAACCAGAAGGAATATTTGTTATTTAAACTGCAATTGTCTCCAAAATTAGCTAAGACCCAAGACTCAGTTCACCAGTTACCCAAGATTTCCTTAAAGTTGACAGCTATTTCATTCCCTAAAGAGACTCTCTACTTCAAGACCCACTGCTTTCCTGGAAAAGTGCCTAATGAAGATGTCTAAAACAGAATCAAACATAATGGGAACAAAGAAAACTTCAAAGTATGTTTGGCACCACACATCCAAAGTAGCAACATGCTTGAAATAGAAACACTGCATAAATAAGGATGTTGGGATGCTACAGTTCAACACTTAAACAGATTTAAGGACAGACTTCAGAATCAGACAGACTTGAGCTCAAATACTGTCACCCACTGTCTGTGTAATCTTTGCAAGTTATTTAACCTCTACAGGTTTAGTTCCTTTATCTTTAAATATTATGCTAATTGGAGTACTCTCCAAGATGGACTCCTTGCATCTAGCCAGCTCTTTCTGCCTGCTGGTGTCTCTGCAAGCCTTTCTTTCTTCCTTTTTTAAATAATGAACCTACCCTTTTGGAGATAAAAAAAATAAAGATTATGCCAATTGTTCTATGATAACCAATACATTTCCCCAACTCAGCATCCTGTCCTCTTTGCCTTCTAAGAATAAAATAACACAAAACAACCCTCCACAATGATCTGGATATTTCCCAGTTAACTGTGTTCAGTGATGTAACCAGTAATAAGGTTTTCTTTGAAAGGCAGGAGCTACTGACACACCACTCAATTGTCCTCAGGCAGGCCCCAAGGCCAAGGTTTGAAGTTGGGACGCTAAACGGAAGTAGCCTTGAAACCTGCTGCCCCCAAGCTTGCCATCCTTTGAAAACCAAGTTTGAGAAAGCAGCCCACCTCCCAGGTAATAAAGCTTGACGGTGAACTCACAGAACCCCTCTCCTCTCCCCTCCAGTGAATCACAGCAGGGTACAATAACTCACCTCTGAGGGGCTTTGCCACGTTGGCCAAGGGCCTCACCAGCCTCACCATGGTCGCCCCGATGGTGCGGTTCTCCCTAGGGTGCCCAAGCTTGTCAGCTGAACGCTGGTACAACTCCAGCATGTACCTCAAAGGGTGCCCTAGGACCCGTGGCTTGCTCTGCGGCTTGCCAGGGATTTCTTCGAGCAATTCCCAAATCAAGGGCAAGGTGGGCGCTTCAGCCAGGCGGGCAGTGGAAAGCTGCCCTTCCTTGGTCATTTGTCCACTGTGTTCCATAAAAAGCACCAGGCCCCAGATAATGAGGATTCTAAGGACGTGGAGGAGGACCATCCTGAATGGTTTGGCGTTCAGCAATACACGCCAGCCCACGTCCAAAGGACGCACCCTGATCCTTTCCTTTCACACCGATAACCACATCCTGGCCCCACAGTTGCAAAGGTAGGGCAAGAAAGCAGCACAAACAAAACCGAAAGGCAGGCAGGCTGATGCTGTGTCGCTTCTTCTGGAGGAGCTCCTGGATTTAGGGAGGTCTCCTAACTTGGCCTCTTTGCATCAAAACAAACAGAAACAGCAGCAGGAATAAGGCAGTCTGTCCATCCTGCTCTCCAGGGCTAGCAACAACAGAGTACTTATTTGGAGGAGGCTGAAATAACATCAGAGGAGAGATCCATTCCAGGACCCTCTCCCTCACCTTATCCACTAGGATGTAAAGAAAAAAACCAGTCCTAGCTTGCCCTGCTCCCCAGCTTTAAAGGTTTCTCTCAATCACTTCTTAAAGGGCCAGCGGCTTCCTGAGTGCATCGCACGTCCATACCAGTGCCTCAAAGCAGCAGTTCCCAAAAGGTGGTCTGCTAATATGATGTCTTGCAGTGTAACTGTGCAGTGGTTGTGAATACTGGGTCTCAATCAAACCGTGAAGCCTCTGGGGAGAAACCGCAACAACATGAGTCTTCAGAAAGGCTACCAGAAGTCCTGCAAGCATGAAAATGTGGAAACCACTGTGTGAGTTGGCTGCTAGGGCTTGAAGAAGTAGACTTAACAGTGGTTCTCAATTTTGGCCATACATTGGCATCACCTGCAGAGCTTAACCTCTCTGGATGCCTGGGTACCATCCCCAGAGTTTCTGATGTAGTAGGTCTGGGGTGTTACCAGGACACCAGAGCTGTTTCTTTTTTTAAGTTCTGCAGGTGATTTCAATATGCACCCACATTTGAGAACTCTCACTTAGAATTTTCTGGTTTAGGATTTAGCATTTTCTGGCTTACTAGAGGATTTTCTGAATTACCTAGAGGGTGTTGAGATTGATATGAGCTTCATCAGAGAAGCCTGGGGCGGCAGAGATGAGTCTATGGATGCTGGCTGGGTGCCTGCCTCGTCTGGTTGGTTAATAGGAAGCACCAAGGCTGGGCCGCTTAGTCAAGGGTGCCCTCAACCAGGAGCCTGCAGAAAAATGGCAGAGAAAGCCCTGGTCCTGTCCGAGCACCAGTGGTTTGTTGAAGCTTCATAGAGGAATCTGGTGGAGGTCAAGATGTGGAAATGGAGATGATGAAGCAGACTTGACGTGTGGGAGTCTTTTTACTTCTTATCAGGAACATTTATGGTCAGGAACTTTTGTGGATCAGGTGTGAACTCTAACCAGGCAGACCTGTGCCTGAATTGTGACTGCCTCTTCTCAACTGTAATTTAATCTTACCAAGGCAAATTTCTTCACTTCTTTGAGCCTCAGTCTTCTTGTCTGTATATGGAGATGATCTGTTTTATCTCACAGGGTATGATGAAGATACATGGAAATAATTTGTTAATTGCACAAAATCCAGTTAGACACATGAAAGGTGGTCAAATTCTCAAAGTTATTTCTTCCCTTCCTTTGTTTTTTATTCTAACATTGCATATTCCCTGGTGTGTATTGTAAAATGTAAGGCATGGATTGATGGGTCTCTGGTTCTGAATTCACATTCCAACTCAACTGGGTGAATTTAAACAAGGTTTCTCCCAGCCTGACTTTCCTTTTTTCTTTTAAAAAATTATTTTCTGTTTTGTGTAGTGTAGAAGATCTGGGATACAGACCATAGGGTGGTGAAAGTATTCACCAGAGACAGACTGGGGAACAGAACAGATGGATTGACTGAAATATCCTGCTGAGGGGAGCAGTGGTCCAGACTAGAGGTCTGCTGCGCCATGTGGGTCAGCTGCATCATGTGGGCCAGTTCCCTGGCCAGAAATTGAACTCAGACCAGAGAAATGATAGTGCTGAGATGTAACCCCTAGGCCACCAGGGACACCCACCCTGACTTTCTCAATCTGTACTGCTGTTTTCTTCAGAGGATTTTTGAGTGTGGTACACCCTATTGTATGTGGTACCACATACAATAAATTACCAGTAAGGGATATAAACAGATAATTCATGAGGCAAAAGTGAATGGCTAACACTCAGAAAGATGTCATAGAAATTAAAAAAAAAAGTGATTCAAGCCATGTAGGATATGACTCCACATGGAGTCATTTGATGACAGCATATTAAAACTCTGACACTATTAATTTCAGGTAAGACTGCAGAGCACAGGAAACTCTTGTGCTGCTGGGGAGTGATTTAGCTCCATGTTTTGGAGAGTAATCTGGCGTCATCTCTAGTGAAGTTGAAGATGTGCAATTGTCTTGGCTGTCTCGACCTTATAGCTACTACTCTAGCAATAGTATAGTTCATTTGTGCCTGGATTTTCATCTCTTAACTGAGCCAAACCTTTCAGTAGCTTTTAGCCATTATTGGCTGTGCCTCACAGGAATAAATGCAGTTTACATTACAAACAGTACAATGAGAGGTGCACATATTCACACACACACATCGCTGCTTGAAGCAAACACTTCCTGAAACAACACTTACCGCTTCCAACAGGTTGGGGTGAGTGCTATATCAAAGCGAGTAAGAACATGGATGCAGACTTAGAATACTATGTTTAAATGCCAGCTCTATTGCTTGTTAGTTCAACCTTGGCTAGTTCATTAACATCTCTGTGCCCAGTTCTATCATCTATTAAGAAGAAGCCATAGCCTCTCTCTGCTTCAGCTTTCTCAGATGTAAAGTGGAATGAATCACAAGTTTTCTCTCATAAGAATTTTGTGAGGATTATGTGAGTTAATAAATGTAATATACTCAAAAAGGTACCTGTCACAAAGTCCTCATGACAGGTTGGAGGTTATTACATTTGATGCAAACTGCGCTCTCCTTCTGCTTCTTAAGCTGGTGAGAGCAAGCCAAGAAGCTTCTCTGTGCCATGTACCCATACCACTGCTTCCTCCTCTTACTCCCTCTCTGCCTCCCTGACATTTTCTTTGGCCCTTGACCTCTATCTGTTACCAATTTAAATGTCCCTTCTAGCTGACATGACTAAATGAAAGAATGAGGCTTTGGGACAACTAACAAAGGTTCCTATAAGCGTTTGGGGTATAGTTTTCTTTGATGTTTCAGTGGTGTTGGGTTGGGATTACATCTGTCAAGAACATTTTTCTGCCATCTCTTAGTAGTGAGATTTTGATACAAGATCAAAAGAAGGCAGAAGAGACAACATATAACACTGGAAAGAGCATGATTTCAGTTTGAATTCCTGGTTCTGCCAGTTTTGACTCTTGCTTGACTTGTTGCATTTTAGGTTTCTGAATTGTGAATTGGGGATATGCTTCACCTTCCAGGATTGTGGTAAGATTTTTACGATGTAATGTATGTAAAGTATATAATAATGATAGTAACAATCCTAAATAAATGGTAACTTTTACCACCAGTAGCCTATGACTTTAAAGTTATATAAAGTATACATGGCTGAGAAAAATATGTGCTCATCTTTTTTTCGAACGTGTTCAGCGAAATTTTTATTCCATCCCTCTACCTATCAGAGCTTCACGATTGAATAGGTTGGCTTTCTTATTTTCAAAATAATTCAAATTCTTTTTTCAGAAAAAGATCCAAAACCAACCCCATTCTTATCACCAAAATTGAAAGAAGTTGAGAGGATTATTTCCTAGAATCATATCTCTCCCCTTTCCTTCACTGGGCCTGATGTATGCTACTGTCCCAAATCCCCAGAAGAGGGCACCAATTGTCTTTTGCAGGTTTATGGTTGGAGGGGTGTGTGTGTGGGGTGGGGGGGAGTAAAGGGCGGATTACTGGGGATTGGAACAGCATCTACAAAGGGATTTTAACCAATCCTTCCTGCTTTCAAAAAGCTAACATGTGAAAAATATGTGCATAAATTTAACTAACCTGTTTGATTGTTGACATGACAAAAGGGTTTTTGACACAACAAAATGTGTCATTCCAAGTTACTTTGAGCAGCAGGAACCCTTGGTGCACAGTTAACTCTTCAATCTATAGTGTGCTGGGCGCACTGCTAAAACTCTTGAAGTTGCTGAAGGATAGACTTTTACCCAATTTTGAGGAACATGGCTTTTGTATACAATACACATGTATTTTGATTCATATGCACACTTATAGTTCACATTTTCTTACAGTTGTACTCACTGAACAAAAATATAATCAATGCCTGCTATGTGGTGGTCTTAGGTGATAAAAGAATTTTACACAGTATAGACTTGAAAAGAGAAAACATATAAGTATACATTGTACAAAAAATAAACAATGATATAAAAATAAATAAAGGATGAAAGCCTACAGACTCTGCCTAGTGTCAAATTCCATCTCTACCTATTAACAGATGTGGCAACTTTGGGCAACTTACTTAACTTCTCTGTGCCTCAGTTTCCTCATTTAATAATAAGGATAGAAATAACACTCCTTTAAAAATATTTGTCTATTTTTACATCATTGTTCATTTTTGTATAGTGTATAATTTCTCCTTTCAGTTATTGTCCCCATAAAATTACCACTACTAGGCTACCTGTGAGCCATCACCATGGACTCTTTTTCTCTTCTCTCCCATTTTGATCTTTCTCCTTCCCCCTCCCCTATTGAATGTCTCCAATTTATAGTTTGATTGATAGTTTTGTCCTTTTCACCCCCATCCCTTGTATAATTTCTCTATGTTCCTATAAGTGAAACCAAACAGCTGCAGTGTTAAACAAAATAGTACTGCAATGAATATAGACTTGCAGGTTTCCTTTTAAATTGATGTTTGTGTGCCTTTTGGGTAGATTCCTAGGAGTGGAATTGCTGGTAGGTCCGGTTTTAGTCATTTGAGGATGTGCCACACACCTTTCCATAGTGGTTTTTCCACCAGCAGTGTAAAAGAGTTCCGTTTCCTCCACATCCTCGCCAGCATTTTTTGTTGTTAGTTTTTAAAATGTGGGTCATTCTTACTGGTGTGAGATGATATCTCATTGTGGTTTTGATTAGCATTTCCCTGATTGTAAGGGATGTTGAGTATTTTTACATATACCTGCTGGCCTTCTGCATTTCCTCTTTGGAGAAGTATATTTTTAGTTCTTCTGCCTACTCTTTGACTGGATTATTTATTTTGTATTTTGTTGAGTTGTGTAAACTCTCTGTAGATCATTGATATCAGTCCCTTATCAGTTTTGTGGAGTGCAAATATTTTTCTCAATCTGTGGGGTATCTCTTCATCTTGGTTATTGCCTCTTTTGCTGTACAGAAGCTTTTTAGTTTGATGTAGTCTCAGCTGTTTATCTTTCCCTTCATTTTCTTTGCTTTGGAGGATGAATCTTTAATTTTTTTTTTCTGAGATGCATGTCATAGAGTGTGTTGCCTATGTTTTCTTCTATATATTGTATGGTCTCGGGCCTTACATTCAGGTGTTTCATCCATTTTGAGTTGACCTCTATGTATGGTGTAAGGAAGTAGTATAATTTCATTCTTTTGAGTGTAGAAGTCCAGTTTTTCCAGCAGTAAAACAGCACTTCTTTAGAGGATTAAGTGAGGAGTAAATGAGTTAGCACATCTAATAATCATGCTGTTTCCCACATGCTATTTCTGGGAGTATAGAAATAAATAAGACAAATCCTCTACCTTCGGCTGGACACTCAGGTAGTGCTGCCTTGGTTATGATTATTGAGTTTAACCAGAACTTGACTGAGATTTCCCAAGGAAGTTCTTTTCTGATACCCCAAAATAGGGCATAAGGACATACTAATGAACAAAGCCATAGCTATTTCTCAGTCAGTGAAAGATGCCACTTCGTTTGTCATATCAGTCTATGATTCCAAATGATGTTTTAATTTTGCTAAGACAGTTGATGAGTAGTTGCCACAGAAAAGGGAAAAAGCTAACCATTTGGAACTGTGGTCCATAAGAACCCTGTACTTCATATAGAATCTGGGAGTATAGAAATTAATAAAACATGTTCTCTGTCTACAGCTGAGCACTAAGGTGGTTTGGGGGACACCCACATAAAACAATTTCTATCTCAAAAAGACAGCAACCTTGATAGAGATATAAAAGATAGGAAGTATTTCCCGTCACCATGACATTTACTCTGATTACTGTTCTGACTTCTTTAAAAATGGACCTACTTTCAGATGACTGGATAAAAAAGATGTGGTACATATATACAATGGAATATTACTCAGCAACCAAAAAAGAGAAACATGTCTTTTGCAGCAACTTGGATGGAGCTGGAAAAGATCATGCTTAGTGAGATAAGCCAGAAAGAGAAAGAAAAATACCAGATGGTTTCACTCACAGCAGGAATATAATGGACCAGGCGAGAAAATAACAAAAATAATGAACACCCATATACCAGAGACATTTTGTGGGGGTGGAGTGGGGAATGGGATCAAAAACGGGGGGGGGGGAAGGGAGGGAAATGCATGGGACTATGGTGGTGGCACATGGGTGATTTGGTGATGGGAAACCCGTGGGGATTACAATCGAGATGAAAAAGAAATGTGCAAAATGATGTAAAAATAAACTTTTGTAATAATTAAAAATAAATGGACCTACTTTCTAGATATGTTCTGTTAAAAAAATCACTTTTCATAAAAGAGAGTTGAATATATTTTATGGAGATATTTATTGATTTGGCTACATCATTTTATATAGTATACCCTATTTTATCTTCATATTAGTTCTGTGAGATAAGTACATACATACATACATACATATATATGAATGGAAATATAAGAAATGGAAACTTGCCCAAGGTGGTCAAATTGTCAAATGGTGGAATCCACTGGGATTCAGACCCACGTCAGACTAACTTCACAAGCTCCTTTCTTTGTACTTTATGTTTGCTATAATCTTCCAAGGAGCATTTAGCCTCTTAAAATTCGGTTTCCTTATGAATTCATCCTGCAGTGATTCCTGAGCATGATACTTAAATATAAATTCTGGACCCTCCCTGGTGATACAGTGGGTTAAAGCACATCACTATGAAGATAATCTCAGCTTCAGCATGAGTTCAATCCCCAGCCAGGGAGGTGACACACATGGCATGGCAGACCTCTCCTGTCTTGCCCACTGCTCTCCTCAGCAGTGTATTCACCAATATGCTTGTTTTGGTCCTCACTCTGTCTCTGGTAAATCTTCTCACTGCTCAATATACTCAACATATAATATGTGTGTGTGTGTGTGTGTGTGTGTGTGTTAGCTGTAGAATCATGCCTATCTTATCCATCATTGTAAGTGCTCAATATATTTTTGTTGAACAAATGTTGAACAAATGGTAGCAATTGCAGCCAGGCTAATGGGCAGACTCTTTTTGGATGTTATAATGTGTCATCAGAAAAGGCTTTTGTTACTTTTGCGGTAGAAGAAAGTATGAAATAACCGCTGTTCTCTGTGCTTTCAGTTCCTTAAAAAAAAATTATTACCTGTGTTATGATGTCCTTGTGAGTCTCTCGATCTTCAAGATGGCAGCGGCTCCAGAGAAAAATGTCCCCTGTTGCCATGCATGGGTAGCAATAGTTGGTGCTCAAAGCATTTGCAAATGGGCATAGATAGCATCAACCTCCCTAGCCTACAAACCAGGGAACTTCTAGCCCAATTAAAGTTCATTTAAGTCCAGAGTTGAATGTAGCTGAATTAAACATGAGTCACAATCCTACACTAAATCACCTTAATCAAGTTTCAGTGTTGTGTCAAATATTGTGTAGCATATATGAGAGTGAGACCCAGTACAGTAAGAATAACATGTGCAAAGGTTGTGAGGATGCAGAAGACCTTGTAGCTGGAGCACAGAGAAGAGAATGGTAGAAAGATTTCCAAGTAAGAACAATATGGAAGGTAGAAGCCAGAATACACATGGGTTGGGAAGGGTTGTTGTTTGTGCTTGTGCATCTTTCTGATGATTAAAACATGACTGCAAACACACACACAAAAGCCCCTTCTGGGTGGACACAGCTTTATGGTTTAACAAGCAGAACACAGACTGGATTACAGCTCTCAAATGCCCCATGGACAGGACACATTTGTATGGTGTTCTACCTACACAGTCATTTGCGACTGCATGATTTGTAAAATTTTTGGCCTTTTCTATGCTTTAACCACACTGTCCTTCTGATTTTCTTTCAATTTTCCCAACAATCTGCACTACATTTGCATGAAGGTCTTTGCCTATGCTGCTCTTAGTTCAGAAAACTCCTTCCTTTCCCCAGGCTATTCCCAATTGAAGTTCCTGTCTCAGCTCCAGTACAGACTTCCTTGAGAAAGCCTTCCTTGAGTCCCAAGATTGGATCTCAAAGGCATTTAAGGAAGATTAGTAGTGAAGATGACGCTTAAATTGGGCCCTCAGTTATGAGTAGGATTTGGGTAGGTGGAGAAGAGAAAATATGCCATTCCCAAATAAGTTCTGAACTTTTCAAAGATTTTCCTAAAAGTTGTAAGAAGAATGAACTAAAGACACCACAAAAGGTTCTCCAAAGCAGAACCTGAACAGCAGAATCAGCCCTATGAGGGACACTTACAGAGAGTTGGGCAGTAGTTATAAAGAGCAAATTCAGATATAAATCACACATACTGAGTATATACTAGATCCTTTGTGCATGTGGCATTTCATTCATTGCAGTGGGAACAGGTACTAGTATTCCTGTTTCACAGAAGAGGAAATGAAGTTCAAGGTACCTAAGTGACTAAACCCTGATCACATAACTATAATGAAAGGCAGATTTCCACTCCAAATCTGACTCTACATCTGGGGCCTTTATTGGAGGAGTCTGTGTTTGTCTGCTGCAGTACTCTCTGGGCTTTCTTTCACTTCTGAACTGCTGGAATTTATTTTCTAGTGTAGGAATAGAGGAAAGTGTATCCAAATGTCTCCTACAAGTACTTCTGATAGTGTTCCTGGGATCCTTTGGCTGGAGAGCATTCCAAGAATGGAATCTCTGGGACAGTGACCCTGAAACCTTGTAAACTTAACCACTCGTGTGCAGAATTTTAACTCTCACCATTGCTTATTGACCATATCACTCCTGAACAACCAGGAGAATGCGTTTTGTGTTGGCCAGGTAAGAAAGCACCAGCAAAGCATGATGCACTCTGAAGAGCTTTGGGGCATCAGGGATAGTATTATCTGGTGTAGTCTTGGGTTTGTAGTTTTGTCATTTCTGGATAATGAAGTAATCAGTAATCCACTGGTCATATCTGCATCCCTAGCCTTATTCTTCCCTCATCCCAGTAGCCACTTGTATTTTTAAAAATTTGGTACTAAAGCAATTAGCTCAGTGACTGACTTCCTGAATTAAAGATTGGGAGGCAGTATCTACCCTTGAAAGTCCTGCAGAGAACTGGATGCATAAGCCTCATTCCAATTTCTACTATATGTCAACTTTCCAGGGGTTGGACATGACTGGGATACCAATAGAACCTAGGCCAGAAACACTCACTATAAGAAATATATTTTGTATAATGAGGGCAAGGGAAGAAGGGACTTAAAGTGATCTCTTCAAAGATTCTTCAGCTATTCTCCTGTTCTCTAAGCCCTCCCTAAAATCAAATGTCAGTGAAAAATACTATATTACATATTTCAAAGTTGTTAAGGAAGCAGATTTCACAGAAAAATATTGTAACTGTGGTGATCATTTCAGAATATGTATATAAATCAAATTATTATATTATATAACTGAAACTAATCTGTCAATTATATCTCAGTTTTTCATTTTTTACCCAAAAAGCCAGTGTAGGGCCTCCCTGGTGGTGCAGGGCTTAAAGATAGTGCTATCAAGATATCACCAGCCACTGCAGCATGAGTTCGACCCCAGCCAGGGAGCTGACCCACATGGCACAGCAGACCTCTTCTGTCCCACCTGCTGCTCCCCTCAGCAGAGTATTTCAGTAGATCTGCCTGTTCTGCTCCCCACTCTGTCTTTGGTGAAGCCTCTCCCCACCCCCTGCACTTCTGGGCCTGCACCCCAGTTCTTGTATGCATCACTAAATAAATCATTTTTTAAAAAAATCCAGTGTAGAGCTTGGTGTTAAAATGGAAAAAAAACTAGAACTTGGACCTAAATCAAAAACTTGAGACCCACAGTGGATTAAATCAGTTTCTTTTTTCTTTTCTTTTCTTTTCTTTTCTTTTCTTTTCTTTTCTTTTCTTTTTCTTTTCTTTTCTTTTCTTTTCTTTTCTTTTCTTTCTTTCTTCTTCTTCTTCTCTTTGAGAATGGTTAATTTCTCTCTCTAAACAAATCTTTGCTGTTGTCCTATTGAATCAGAGAGGGATAGACAAGCTTTTGTCTTACTTTTCACTTCTAATATCAGGAAGAAAATACATGGGTTCATGTTTATCCTTTGTTAGTCATTGGAAGAGTTCTCATCTTCTACTACTATGGCAAGACTTAGAAGACCAGAGCATAAGCCCCTGGACCTGGGAGCCAGAATACAGATATTCAGTCCCCAGGTGTCACAAGGTTTGATAGTAAATATTCCTGGTCCTAGCTTTCCCACCTTAGTCCCTGAGCTTTCCTGCTCTATTTGGACAAGGAGAGTCTAATTTCATCTCACACTAAAACTGAAAATTGAAGTAGGAAAGAAATTTATGAATGTCCAAATTGGTCCCAGATAAATAAATGGGTTTCATAAACTTGGAGAAAATTAAAAACTTCAGGGCCTTCCCTGGTGGCACACCGGGTTAAAGCACAGCACTACAAAGCTAGCTGCAATTGCTTTGGCACAGATTCAATCTCCAGCCCGGGAGGTGACCCACATGGCGCTGCAGACCTCTCCTGAAACACTCGCTCTTCCCTCAGCAGTGTACTTCATCAATCTGCCTGTCCTGTTCCTCATTCTGTCTTGGTGAATCTTCTCACTGTCCCTGTACCTCTGGCCTGTACTCCAGTTCTGTAAGCATAAATAAATCTTTTTTTAAAATTCTAGAATATTCTTCAAATATCTAAACAAACCTTCAATTTTGTGAACCCTCAGGAAAATCTAGTGAACACTATTATGGTGTTTTTCTTTCTATGTCTTCCTGTGTTAACTGAAAACTGAAGAAAACCTTAGTGTGAGTACTTGGGACAAAGGGGACTGAGAGAATATCCTAATCAGGTTCAAGCTGGGAGATAATCATAAAAATGACTGGAAGCTGGGCCTCCCTTGTGGCACAGGGTTAAAGACACAGGACTAACAAGAAATCTCCAGCCACAGCAAAGAGTTCAATACTAGGCCATGGAGGTGATACACATGGTGCAAGCTGACCTCTCCTGTCTTGCTGGCTATTTCTCTCAGCAGTTTATTTCAGTAGATCCACCTGTTCTGCT
This sequence comes from Condylura cristata, assembly GCF_000260355.1. NCBI lineage: Eukaryota > Metazoa > Chordata > Mammalia > Eulipotyphla > Talpidae > Condylura > Condylura cristata. Next base: position 29,839,589 of record NW_004567128.1, on the reverse strand, counting down.
CCCCACTCTGCTTCTGGTGACTCCACTCAGCCATCGCAACTCTGACCTACAACCAAGTTCTTGTATGCATCAATAAATAAATCTTTTTTAAAAATGATAATGCATCTTCTAAAAAGAAAAAAAAATGACTGGAACTTTGTTGAAAACTTCACTGAATTCCTAAAGGCAATGTTCAGTCTTCCAGAGTATCTATTCAACAGACTGTACAGATAGGACCTCAAGCTCAGAAAGGCCTTCCTATTTAGTGGAGGAATATATGCTGATTGAGACAAACATGTACTCAAGCACTCATTCATACAAGAACTTGCTGAACTAATACTTATTAACGACCTGCTATGTGTCAGTTCTTGGTGTTAAAGATATAGATGTGGACAGCACTGATGTCCTTCCTATCCTTGTGGAGTGTACAGTCAAGTAGGGGAGATAAATATGATGTAGATTACTTAACAAATGAATAAATATTTAAAACTGTAATGGAGAGATATGAAGGAAAACTATGGGTCATTTTGGTAGCCTACCAGCAAGATATAAAGGTGGGCTGAAAGATCCAATTTAATCATATAGGCCCAGGAAGTTTCTACCAATAAAGTGACATTTAAGTTCAAACATTAAAGTTACAAATTAGCTCACCGAATGAAGACTGGAAAAATAATATTCTAAGAATAGGATAGACCAATATGCTCTGTGGTTAAGGAAAAAAAAATGTGAGCCAGCTCTGGATGTCCTCAAGGAATTGAAAGAAAGCAAGATTGGCAAAAGCACAGGAACATAAGGCTGGATAATTCAGTAGGGGTCAAACCAGGCAGTGCCCATTTGGACTACAGCAATGACTTTGACTTTGAAGCCTCAAGAATAATTTTATTTTGATATGCTCCCCTGGAAGAGTAGTGTTCCTTGTTACTGACATTTAGAGCACTGGAAAAAGAGCAAGTTTGGAGAGGAAGGGAAACCATTAATTTAATTTTGGATATTATTGTTTCAAGTACATGTCAAGTATGATATTGCATATACTATCTTGAGGTTCAGAAGAGAAATCTAGGCCAAGTTTCTAAAGTTCCTGAAAAATGCAGTACAATCTAGTGACCCTCATATTTCATTGTCTAAGTCCCACACACATATGTTTCCTCCAAAGTAGTTTGTTAGATTGTTGTTAATTGGGTTTCCATGCCACTCTAACCAATGATGACCAAAAATTAAAATTAATAAGAAGTAGATCAGGTTCATGGAATCATCAAGAAGAATGGCATATTGTTCAAGATGGATTTCTTTCATTTATTTTATATTTCCAAAAATGATTATTTATGACCTTTATACTTGAGTCAAAAATGAACTTATTTTAAATAGGAATGAGTAACTTGAGTATCAAAAGAAAAACAATGAGAGCAGCCATAACCATTTTCTCATTTAAATAGCACCACCATTTTCCACATTGCTTTGGTTCCCGTAGGAAGATTGAAGACAAAATATGATCTCAAATACACTTCCTCTTTGTTACATTTCAGGATCAGTTGCCTTATCATTCAGAAGCACTGAAGATCAAGAAAATATTCCAATAACAAAATGCCTCATGGTTCTGTAGGACATTGAAGGTTTCTTGGATGTCTTTCTTGGATGCTGAAAGAAGTAAAGGAAGATAAATCTAGAAATAAAGAAACTGGGAATTGTTGGCATATACCTGATTGCTGAAGACATGGAAATGTGTGAGTTCACCTAGAGGGAAAAGCACAAAGAGAAAATGACAGGGCCTCGTGTCAAACTTAGATGATTCCAACGATGTAAGAATGTCTAAGTAACAGGGTCAAAGAGGCTGGGGCAGCAGGAGAATTCTGAGCTCAAAATCTCAAGAAAGGCACCATTTCAAGAAGGAAATGATGAATAAGTGGCCTTTAGATTTAGCATCAAGGTAATTGGTCACCATAGTGAGAGAGGGTTTGGTAAAAAAGTAGTAGCACTAATATGATTGTGTTGCGTTTGGGAGTGAATAGAAGATGAGACAATTGGAAAAGTGATGCAAGAAAATCAAGGTTCTTTGAAGCAGTCAAGCTCTTCCCTGACTCTCCCAGTTTTTTCTTATCCTGTTCACCTTGCCAAGAATGCCTTCAGCTGAACTATTTAACAAACAAAATTGTTAAATAACTGAATGAATGAATGAATGAAAGCATTTACCTTAGTTTTCCTGGCAAATTTTGAGAACAGCTACACGGTTGCGTGGGGTAACGAATGGGTTGTTTACTTGGGAAAGTTAAAGGAGATTTACATGGTGGGAGTTCAAGGAATCATTGAGAGCTTCAGTTCACTTGGACCATTACTCCTGCTAACCTATCACTGAATCTTATCTGATGAGAGTTTTATTTCCCTGAGCAAAGGCTTGGTGTTACTGGAAGTCTCTGAGGGAGGGAGAAAAGGAGGGAGAAGAAAAAAAGGAGGCCAAACACATTGGAAGTGAGGGGCAGTTGATGGGAAACAACTAGTACCACTTTACCCATAACTGATGCTGTTGTAATGGCAGTGGAGCAGAGACAAGCCAATCTGAAATACAACTAAGAACAGGGAAAAGATTGATTTAGTTTTAAAACATACTTTGGGCAATTTTAATCATCCTGTTGTTGAACTAAAAGGCAGACTAAAATCACTTATACTCCCCATCCCAGATGCCCAAGGTAAGGAGCTAAGTGGAAAGCAGCAAGGGGTTTAGATCATTTCAGGAGATAGATTATTTACAGTAGAACCATTTTAGGTTTGAGAAGGGTGGGGTGAGTGGGTGGAGATGCCTACCAGAGTCAAGACCATACGACAAACAGCTACAGAAAAACCCAGGCCTTTCATAATCCCTGTAGAAGGACAGGAGAAACCTGGATCACAGATATCATACATCTGGTAAATAAGTTGAGATACATGGTAGATCAAAGGCAGGTAGAGAGATAGATGGTAGAAAGTTATGTAGCTAGCTAGCTAGAGTGATAGGTAGACTGGATGGATGGATGGATGGATGGAAAGATCGATGGATGGATAAACAGATTGATGGATGGACAGAGGCCTTGTCCTCTGACCACATTCAATCCTACCCATGAGGAATCAAACCCACCCAGTCTTATGGCTTTTATGAGCTGGCTAGGATTGATTGGTGTTTCCAGAATCCCAGGTCAAAAGATGACAAATATTTTACAAGACACTGGACTAGAATAGAGGTAAGGATTAAGAGTCAAATCCTACTGTACTTTACCTCTGTACTCTGCTCCCTGTCAACTACTAAGCATTAGTTCTTTGAGTAAGCATATAATTGAATGGCAGGTAAAACTTGGGGAAACATTGAGTACAAATGAGCAGCATGGGCCTGGACAAATAAAGTCTCAAAGGGCAGTAAAGTTGTCAAAGGTAGTAGAAAGAAGATAGGCCTTGATCCACTTGGTTCAAATTCTGCCATGGCTATTATGGAAAAGTCCCTCATTGAGCTTCAGTTTCTTCACCTGTAAATTAAGTTAATGATGCCAACTGCAACACATATGATTATTAAATACCTGGCACCTACAGGATAGTCAATCAGTGCTAGTTAATTTCCTCCTATTTGTGGGAAAAACAGTGAAGTGGTAGGTGAATCTTGTCCTGAGGGAAGCGTCTTTGAAATCCTTAGGCCTGGGTAGAGCAGAAAGCGTTTGAGTACTGAGATCTTATAGAAGGGAGAGTAATAGGATGAATGAAATGCAAGTGTAGCCGGGGCCTTTCTATATCAATAAGCTGAGTTTGGGGGCAGGTAGATTGTAAGCATACAGTGGGGGTTTCTTACCATGTCTAGCTCAACTTTGTAGTCAGTGTGTTCTCTTGCATAAACCACTGTTAACCAAGTCTAATCTCTTTTCCTCCCTTCATCAGAATTGACAAAGTATGAAGCTCTGGATGCTCTGTGGAGAAGAGGAGGGAGATCTAGAAAGATGTTTTGCATAATAAGGTTTGGTTTGGGTATTGAACTAATGGAATTTGAAGCTAGAAATCATAACTATCTCTCTGTTAATAGTGAATTTGTTTGATTGGTTCAATTAGAGGGCCTTGCATTGAGCCATCTAAGATAGTTGAGAACATGAGGTCATATTATATGATAGGTGTATTTTTGAAGGATTGATTTTGTGATGTGATTGGAGCTAGGGAGGACTAGAAAGTATTGTTTGCCATGCCATGACATTTACTGGCTGAGTTTTAAATTGTTAAACTGCTTATATAAGGAGTTCTACAAGTAGCTACATAAAACATGCTTTTATTTCTGTCTTTTTACTCCCTGGAGTTATATATTTATCACTTTCCTCACTTCATCAAACATCTGGCTTCATAATTGCATGTACACTAAATTCTGTGCCTGCCATTCTGCTTACATTATTATTTCAGATGTTTCAATGACCTCTACATAGTCTAAATCTCTGTTGCCCTATTTCTTGATCTTCTAACACTTTTGAATTCTTCTTCTTTGAATGGCCCTCCTCCTTCACACTTCCAGCCCCTCACACCCTCACCTACAACCCCCACAGTTTCTATGGATTAGCACATGTTAGGTTATTTTATTACCTTTCTAATAGCTTTTTGCCTCACAAGACTTTACCTTTCCTCTGGCCCTCTCGGAGAAGTTTTTCCTCATGATTCTTTCCCCAGCTCTCTTGTCTTTCTGGAGACTTTCCTCATTCTTGCAACATTAGCTGTTCTCTCTGAGTAATTTTTGTATCCTTATCATAATCTCAAGCTCCAGTTAATACCTCTAGTTGTTAGATGGACATCGCTACCTGAATTACCTACTGTCATCTGCTACTCCTGTCACGACAGTCCATATCTACCTGCCCAAGACAACTCTTCATCATATATTCCCTTTTGTTATTGCCATGCCATTTTATCTGCCAACAAAACCAGTCATCCTTGACTCCTCATCTCTCTCAGGCTTCATTTTGGCTCCCAAACCCTAATTGATTCTACCTCTCAAAAGTATCTTAAACCTGTTCCTTCACTGCCATTTCCATTGTCATTACTTTAAGTCTGGTGCTAATCACCTCTCTGCTGAACAATTATAATAACCTCTTTCCACATTTCATTATTGTGACAACTCATTTCTTCAACAAATATACCAAGTCAATTACAGTGTCTGGGAACTGGGCTTACCCCATGTGAGTCTCATCTCAAGAACATGAAGTCTAGTATGGAAGGCAGACATTTCAAAATAAAATAATCATACAGAGATATGACAGAATAGATGTAAATACAAGAAACTGTGGGATGCAGAGGGAAAGCCCCTAGCTCAAAGAGCAGGATTAAGGAAAGCTTTACTGCAAAATAACACTAGTAAATATATGAGGTTATTTGCCACGGGAGGATCAAAAGAGTATTTTAAGCAGTGGGAGAAGTATTAACAAAAGCATGGGAGAAAAAGATAGCACACAATTTTGGGAAATGTACGTAATTAGAGATGACTAAAGTGCAAGAGGGAGGAGTGGTTTCACAGATTCCCAGCTGGTGATGGATTTTGCCTCAACATGAAATGTAGCTTGAGTCTTACCCATACCTGATTCAGAAGATATTTAGGAGCAACTTTGGACTTTAGATTTTAGAGTGATGCTGAAATGAATTAAAAATCTTGGGGTTATTGGGATGGAATGAATGTATCTTATGTGAAATAAGGACATAAATTTGGGGGATCTAGGATCAGAATACTGTATGATGAAATTGTGTCACTCCAAAATTCATATGTGGAAGCCCTGTGTACAGGGATAGGATCTCTAAGGAGTAGATTAAAACTAAATGATGTCAGGGGAGGGAAGTGCGCTGGACTATGGTGATGGCACATGGGTGATTTGGTGATGGGAAACCCAAGGGGATTGCAACTGAGATGGAAAAATGCACAAAAATATGTAAAAATAAACTATTATAAAATTTTAAAAAATAGAACATAAAAAAAACTAAATGATGTCACAAGGATGGAGCCCAAATAAGATGGAATTGGTGTCTTTATAAAGGAGGAAGAGTCACAAGAGACCCTTCTCTCTTCATTATGAGAGAACATAGTGAAAGGCAGCTGACTGCAAGTGAGGAGCAGAGCTCTTGCTAGAACCTTGGTCTTGGGCTTTCTAGCTGTCAGTACCCTGACAACTATCTTGTTATGGCAGCTTGAGCTAACTAAGGGATCCATACATTCCGCTGCATTGTTTGGGAATAAGTACCAGTTTTACAACTTAATGGCCAAATGGACTTAGATAACTGGATTGATTGATTTTTCTGTGCCTTAGTTTCCTCACTTATAACATAAAGTCTCATGTTTCAGCACAGTATTCATAATTTTCATAGCATTCTCCCTTCATTGAAGTTTTAGCTGTTCCCTTTATTTTTGCTATTATAAATATATTCATAGAGAGGGGTTTTCTACTGAATTTCCCCCTTGGCATTGAAATAAATATGAAATATGATATCAGGTTGATATAGACACTCTAATGTAAAATAAGTCAGACAAGAACATAGGGAGAGACTGGGACAGAGACAACATTAGAAAGGACAAAACGGTCTCTCTGAAGTGGTTTCTTTGAACTAAGTCTTCAATTATGAAAAGAGTAGGCACAGACAGACCTGTGGAAAAAGAGTATTTTAGTTAGAGATCTCAGTAAATGTAAGTATTCTTGGTCAGGAATAAACTCCATGATCATAGAAGAAAATATTGTTGTTAGAGCCTCACAGACAAAGGGAAAATGGTAGGAGATGTTTCTCCAGTCTGGATTCCTCTTTGGCCCACAGACTCCCTAATCCTGAAGTTTTTCTTTTGCTGGTAACCTTGCTGGGATCAAAACAAACAGTTCTGGGGAAGGTTTCATTTTTTCCCCCCTAGGTCATAAATCATTCAAGACATGCTATGTGACAAGATCATAACTAGCACTTCCAAGCCAATGTTTACAAGTCAACTTCTAGTGATTTTTTTTTTTTTTTTGGAACCATCAGACCTGAGATCACCAGTCTTTCCTCTAGGAGATTAGGGTGTAGGGTTTCTATCATGGAGGAATGGGATTGGACACCCTCCAATTATTTCTGTGAACTTAGAATACAACAGAACTAGCAGTAGCTGTTTTGGTCAGAGTGACTCGTTAACTTCTACTGAAAATATTTTTGAAAGTCTTCAAGTTTCAGAATTGGCTGCCTCCCTAGATAAAATGTAAGTCTCCCACACAAGAGCACCCTACAAACAAGTAAATATCTACCTAGAATGTGAGAAGATACAATATACTTGTCTATAAAAATCCTATATATACTGTGAAATTCTAGAGGACTTGCTTTAAGAGATACCACTTGGAAAGTAATAATACTAGGCACAGAAAAATAACCTCAGCACTTATAAAACATTTTTAATCCTGTTATTTCACTGATCTTCATAACAAATTCATAAGAAAGAAAAAATTCATCTCTGCTCAGAATATAGGTTACACTGAGGTAATAATCCTCAATGTTCAGCAGCTTAGACAAATTAAAATATTTTACAATTCTTTTTGCATGTTTATTTCTGATCATTAGAAGACTCTGGTCCATGGTGTTTTCACACAAACACTGACTAGTGGAATCACTACCATCTGGGATGTTACCCAGTAGGAGAAAGAAAAGACAGAGACTCACAAGAACTCCCGAATGCTTCCACCCACACGTAACACATACCACTTCAACTCAGATCATTGGTCAGGTCAAGTAAATGGCCATCTTTAACTTCAAGGGGGCAACAAAGTATAATATTACCATATTGCTGAAACTAGAAAGGGATTGAATGGTGGTGAACAGTAGTAATTTCCATCACAGCCTTGTGTTATATCCTTGAAATCCAAGATGCAGAGAATGGCATGTTAGGTGAAGAGGTTTGGAATTGTGGGCTGAGCTTGCAAAACGTGATTTTTATGGCTATTGTTATTAAAAGACAAACTTTCTTAGTTAAAAGAAAATTCTCAGAGGTTGAGAATATAAAACAGTCTTCAGAGCCACACAGTCTTAGGTTCAACTCCTACATCGTGTCACTTACTAAAAAGAATATTTCAAGCAGGGACCATCCCTCCTGAGTCTCCGTTTTCTCATATACATATAAAGAAAATAAAGTATTAAACAGAAAAGTTGTAGGGTTCATGTGGGTAAAATGCCTGAACCCAAATTCATTTATTCTAATTCTAAATGTATCTCTCATTCCTCTGCTTGATATGTTAGAATGTGGAAATCTGCTAAAGCAATTCTTAAATCTGATTCTACTGTGGCTTGCTTTTTTTTTTTTTTGTCCTTTTTAAAATTCTGTATCTGTGTTTATTATATATTTTGGTTTTTTAGTTTAGTTAACTTTATTTTTATTGTATTAATTTTTTATTGAGGTAACATTGGCTTACAATACTGACTATGGTTCACAGGTACAGATTCTCACTGCTTCAGATGGATGTTACCACACCGCACCCCCACCAAGACTCACATCAACCTGTACCAGAGTCCATTGGGTCTCCTCTTTGTGTTCACCCCCAGGTTTCCCCCACAGATAGCTTCAATTCTACTGTCAGATTTTGAGAATTTGTTCTGGTTTTGTTATGTTTGTTCCTTTGTATTGTTTTCTATATTCCATATGAGTAAAATCATCATGTATTTGTCTTTCTCTGCTGACTTATTTCACTTTGCACAATCCCCTCCATTTTCATACATGTTGTTGCAAATGGCAATATTTCATCTATTTTTTTTTAATATCTGAATAGCATTCTATGTGTATATGTTCCACATCTTTTTTATCTGCTCATCTGTTCCAGGGCACTTGGGTTGTTTCCATAATTTGGCTATTGTAAATAGTGCTGCAATGAACAAAGCAGTGCATAAATCCCTTCATATCAGTGTTTTTGCATTCGTTGGAACAGTACATATGAGTGGTCTTGCTGAATCATATTGTGGGTCTATGGGTCTATTTTTTTTTTTATTTTGAGAAATCACCATAATGTTTTGCAGAGGGGCTGGACTAATCTCCATCCCCACCAACAGTGTATAAGGCTTCCCTTTTCTCCACAGCCCCATCAACATTTGCAAGATAGGCTTTTTTAATGTGGATCATCCTCACAGGTGTGAGGCAGTATCTCATTATAGTTTCATTTGCATTTCCCTAAAGATAAGTAGTGATGAACATTTTTTATGTGCCTGCCAGCCATGTATATATCTTCTCTGTAGAAGTATCTGTTTAGCTTTGCTGCTCCTTTTTTTGACTGAATTATTGTTCTCTTATTGTGTTGTATGAATTCTTCGTAGATCTTGGGTATTAGCCCCTGTTTAGATGTGTGATCTTCAAATATGTTCTCCCACTTTATATACCACTATGAGGTGAATAGTAAGATGCTATAATGAATAGGAAAACTTGAGACAAGCAGGAAGGTTATTTCTGCCACGAGTTCAAAATTCCCCTGTAAACCCTATTTCCTCTTTTTGCAATGCCGTCTGCTATCTCCTTTGTTTAGTCAACCCCTACTTAATCTTCAAGGCTCAGGTCAATACAAACATTTTCCTGGGAAGTGCTCCAGATTCCCTCATGCTGAGTTCAATGTCTCTTCTAAATATCCCACCCCCAATACATTGTGCCTTCATTTATCTCAGCACCTAGCACAGTGCCTTTTTTTTTTTTTTAAGATTTATTTATTTGTGCATGCAGAACTGGGGTACAGGCCAGAGGTGCAGCGGTGGTGAGAGGATTCACCAGAGACAGACTGGGGAGCAGAACAGGCCGACTGACAAAGTACACTGCTGGGGAGAGTGGCAGGCGGGCCAGGAGAGGTCTGTGCACCATGTGGGTCACCTCCGGGGGGGGGGGCTTGAACTCATGCTGAAATGGCTTTAGCTTCTTAGTGCTGTGCTTTAACCAGCTGCGCTACCAGGGAGGGCCCACTCAGTGCCTTTTACTGGCATTCAAAAAGTGCTTAATAAATGTCTCGTCAAGGAATGAAGAAGACATTGCATGGCACACAAGTACCTTGTTGATTTTTCTGCTTTTAGCATTTCTCTCTCCATTGCCTTACCCTGCCTCCTCTATTCCTCTCACCAGCACCACAAAATACATACTTGCTATTCCATAAATACTACACAGCGTGTGTACCTTGGATTCCCTCAGAATCTGCAGGCCTTCATCATCGCACATGCTGCTTCCTCTGCATGCATGCTCTCTTGCCACCACTTAATCATCTTTTAGCATCTTTTAGCAGAGGCTGAGGCCAAAGTCGTTTGGGTATGGGTGCTGAAGTTAAGATGCCTGAGTTTAAATTCCAGTTCTGGTTATTAGCTGTGTCACCTTAGGCAAATTATTTAATTTCCCTGGCTCTGTATTCCACAACCTAAAACATAGGGCTAATCAGAAGTAGAAAGATAAATACCAGATGGTGTCACTTATATGTGAAATATAGAGAAACCAAACAAAGGGTCAGATAAAGGTAAACATTAAAACCAAGTCTTGAAAGCTGACCATAGATCTGAGGAATCAAGATGGGAAGGGTATGGGGGAGCATTGGGGGGGCGGAGAGGACAGATTCCGACGGTTGGGGAGAGAGAACATGGATGACTGCAGAAGACTATGGTGCTTTGGTGATAGGTGAGCCATGGTGACCACATCTGAGAGGAGAAACCCTATACTGTCAAAATGCTAATGAGGATGAAAAACCATGGCACTTCATTGAAAAAAGCAAAAGAAAAGAGCACTAATGAAAGTATCAACTAAAAGGGCTTATTATGGAGATTAAATTAATACATTTATTTTGTTTGCAAATATACCAGACACACAGTAACCTTTATTTAAGTGCTTGTTATTATCATTTAAGTCTTAGCACAAACACTATAATCTTTGTCTAAGCTGGGGTCACCAATGGGCAATTTGCAGACCCTGTTTTATTAGGAACACATGGTGTTTACATTTTTTTTTTCATCACAATACCCTCCACTTACCACTCCCTACATGTACCTGTTTGATTCAATTGTCTGGTGCTTGAATCTTTGACTTAGCAATTTTGAGTAAGCATATCTCTTTTCTGAACCCCTCAGACAGAGTCCCAGAGGGTCAGTGTGAACCTTCATTAAAGCAGTTCTATGCTCTTCAGATTGTTTTCCTGTCTGAGTCTTTACTCCACTGGGAGTTTCTTGGATATAGGGATGGTGATCTCAGTATTGCTTCTACATACCTGGAATAGTGCCTCACACAAAGAAGTGCTCATTAAATACTTGTTAAATGAATGAATGAAATGAAATGAATAGTTGAGTAGCCTCTATTGTCAATTAAGACCAGATTCTTTGCAGGCAAGCCTAAACTTTAGAAGTCATCCGCAGAGAGCTTTCTATCCTGGCTAGGAGATTTAAAGAGTTCTCTTAACCCCTTTCCTTCAAGGCCACATCTTCTCTGACAGTCATTAATGGGATCAAGCTAATGGGACTTAGTCACAAAGGCAAAACAAGTAAAACACAGCACGACTCCCTTTGCCTTTGTAAGTAATTTGAAAGTTGTCAGGGTAAGAGCTGAAATTTCCTAAAGTGAAAAGGCATGCATCCTTTTCTTTTCTTTTCTTTTTTTTTTTGTGAAGATAATAAGCTCAGTGTTTCCACAAAATTTCCCCCAAATAGCATCCTATCTTTAGGTATAATGAATTGGATTTTTTCTAAGCTGAGGTAGTAGGGGTATGTCCACATGTCTGTTAATTAGAACCCTATGCTGTATGGCACAGGGCATAGGTTTAAGGGCAAAACAGGCGTCTTAGACCAAATTTACTCTGTACTTGCACCTTGGCATATATGTACATACACTTGACAGTAGTAGGCATGGCTAACACACATCCAAGTTGCAACCATGTGTCCCAGAGGAAATATCACTGAATTTGGAGTCTTAGAAAGCTGGGTTAGAGTCTAGGGCAAACAGACTGTTAAAGGTATCAGTCATAATCTCCACCTCCTGACATTCATTTTAATCCCTTCCTCCTGAGTGGGAGTATGAACTGTGACTTGATCCTAACCAACAGACTATGGCAAAGGTGACAGGACATCACTCTCATGACTATGCCACATTATACCATCTGACTAGCAGACTCCTTCTCTTTCCTTGTTGACTTTGAGGAATGGACAATGAATCTTACAACCAAGGAACAAAACACTACAACTACATGAGTAAGAAAGAAGATTCAGTTTTAGTCAAGCCTCCAGATGAGAACTCAGCCCTAGCCAGCACCTCATGGTGCTTTGTGAAACCCTGTGTTGAGGACATATCTAAGCACTGTCTGGACTTCCAACCAAAGAGCTTGTGAGCTACTGAGTGGGTGGCATTTGAAACTGCTGAGTCTGTGGTCATATTTTTTGCAGCATGGATGATCAATGCACAGCCCTAGTTCAACCACTCACTCGTTAGCTGTGTGACTCTGGGCCTGTGACTTCACCTCTCTTTGCCTTAAATCATTTATCTGTAAATAGTAAATGATGACTGTTAAAATGCTTGTCCTGGCCCCATTCCAGGGGTACTTTAGAATACAATGAATGTAGGAGTTCTTTGTAAACCATAAAGTATACAAATGTGAGAAATCATTGTTATATTTCTTCTGAAACATCCCAGAGCAGCAAAAACAGGTAACCTTGAAAAAGAAGAAGATGGGAAACAAACCACTGAAAAATGACAGTGTCCTTCAAACTGACGCTGGCTTTCCTGGTCCAGGTTGGGCTATGTGACTTTAAGCAGAACACGTTTGCAAATCTCTCAGACTATTTGGAAGATATCCCAGCTAGATCGTTAAGGTGGCTGTCTCTGTAGACTACCCAGCAGCCTAGAGCAATGTAACACCCTTTTTCTGTCCACTCATACATTTCCCAAATCCTCACCTTGCAGAAGTCAGCTGCAAAAGGCACTGTCCATTATTCTCATGACTCCTGGGTCACTGCATGAGGTCTCAATTGTTCTTTGCAGGCATAATGCCCTACAGTTCTTTCCAGGTGGAGGGGAAGGCATCTGACAACTGTGCAAGGGTGTAGTTTCTTTCCAAAGTGATGAGCAGGCATAGGCTCACTCAGATCCATTCAATTGCATGAACCTGGGCTAGCGTAACATGTTTGCTGCCTGCTGGGGGAACCAGATCCCCCATGTGGGTCGGTCACCCAGCTTTCTCTCCCATGAAATAGCAGACATATAGGTATAGGTTAATGACCTCTTCAGATACTCTGTTCTAAATCAATCCTGATGCATAGTTGGCACAGTGTGTGACATTCAAGGCCCTATATGACTGAACACGTGCCTCCCTCTCTTCTGTCCTCCATTCAGGCATCCTCTGACTCTTCCTCAAACACAGGTTTAGGACCTTCTCTTAGCCATTAGTAAAACAAAGAAACTACTACTAATAAGTCAGAACTAACATTGTGTGTTCAGTACCTTTCTAAGTGTATTGCATATAATAATCCATTCAGTCATCGCCACGACACTGCCAACAGGAAGGGCCATCTTTATTTTATGGATGAAGCTCAAAGTTTAGATTCTAGTGCTGATATACAGCCATGCTATGCTTTGAACCAAAATACATTGCACACCAGTCAAACACTTAACTGTCCATTCTATGCTTTGATTTTATGTTTATTTGTCTATTTACCAGGGTAGCTTGTTCCTTATGAGCAACAATGGTACCTCCAAAGCAGGGTATATTGTCTGGTACAGTTCTGCTTAATAAATGTTTATTGGATGAGTGAATAAATAACATAATCAAACACAGAATTTGGAGTCAGAAAATCCAGTGTCTATTTTAGTATATATCATCTAACAAATGTTGTGGCTTTGGGTGAAATTTCTAAGTTCAATTTGCATAATGTTTATAAATGTGGACTTGGGAGCTGGACTATCTATGTCGAAATAAGATACTACCACTTACTTGCTGTGACACCTTAAGACTTCTCTTAGACAAGTCCCTATTCTTTCTGGACCCAAGTTTCCTAATTTTTTAAATTGGGATAAAAACTGGGTTGCAGAGTTGTGAAGAAAACATGAGCTTAGATACACATAGTGCTTAAAACACTATATGGGACATGGGAAGTGACTGGAGAATGATAATCGGTAGTGTTATTATCATTTTTTAAAGATTTATTTATTTATGCATACAGAACTGGGGTGTAAGCCAGAGGTGCAGGGGTGGTGAGAGGATTCACCAGAGACAGAGTGGGGAGTAGAACAGGCAGATTGACCGCAATACACTGCTGAGAGGAGCAGCTGGTGAGACAGGGGATGTCTGCCACACCATGTGGGTCAGCATCCTGGAGGGGGCTTGAACTCCTGTTGAAATGACTGTGGCTAGCTTCATAGTGCTGCATTTTAACCCACTGTGCTACCTGAGAGGACCCTATTATCATGCTTTAATACTAACATGTACAAAGATGGAAATAAGAATATTTTTTGCACCAGGTTTTATGGGGCTGAAATGAGGCAACAGATAGGAGAATGCCATGTGTCATCTTAATAGAGAAGCATATATGCTAAACCTAAACTAAGAAAATTTGTTGAGATCCTAAAGCTCAGATTCCATGTAGCTTAGCTTCATGCCCACAGTTAAGTGACATCCCCAAAAACAGGTTGGGTAAATCCCAGAGCTGGCCCTGCCAGGGCCAAGAGGCCCACAACTCCCCAGGTCATGTGTGAACATGATAGAACTTGTAGAACATGGGTTACAAATGCTATCAACTATCTGGAATGCACCCCTGTAAAAGGACAGGAAGTGGTTGGAGCTTGATAGGAAAAGTCCCTGGGCATAGAGAAAAACCTACTAGATCCGGCTTTATGATGAGGATAAAGGACCTGCAGAGCTTTAGGGAAGGCTTCCACCCTATGAGCCTACGTCTCCACTTACTTAGATTAGGTCAATGTATCCCATTGTAGGTTACACATTTTCTACCTGCAAAACTATGGGGTGGGGGAGACAGAGAGGAAAAAAAGGGGAGGAGGACAAGGAGTCAAGAGGCAGTCCAGTAAGCCTGGTTTTCAAGAAGAGTGAGGAAGGAGAGAGAAAATAACTACACATTGCCTAA
The DNA here is from genome assembly GCF_000260355.1 of Condylura cristata. Lineage (NCBI taxonomy): Eukaryota > Metazoa > Chordata > Mammalia > Eulipotyphla > Talpidae > Condylura > Condylura cristata. Next base: position 29,824,562 of record NW_004567128.1, on the reverse strand, counting down.
AATGTCCTGGCCTCACCTATAGGAAGGCCCAGAGAAGATGTTTATGGTTCTCACATAGCAGGATTCCAAAGACAAGTGTAGCTAGGTTTTGCTCAGTCTGTGGACCCTCCTTAGTCTGTTTAGGATAAGTAGCTCACACACCCAGCCCCACTGAGGGCAAGAGGAATGTAATCACTTCAAGTGTACAGAAAACATTTTTAACATCGAGGGAAAGGTAAAGTGTCTAGAAAGTTCCTACTGGGGTTCTCACTGCCCCTTACTACTGACTACTTCTGACTGAGGTTTGAGCAGTAGGGTATGATGGAGAGAAGGGAGGAAGAGATTTATGGTCAGACCAGATGGAGGAGACTGCTTTAAAGGAGACTGGGTGGAGAGAAAGAAAGCAGAGTTCCTGGACTGGAACCAACAACACACCATGGAGTGGAAGCTGCAGACATTTTTCCCATGTGGAAACTGGAGAAAAACTTGCAGAATTTTCTTCTTGTTTTGTCACGCCCATGGTGGCCATGGTAAAGTGGCTACACAAACAGCTTCCTGACTATGTAATAGCTGGGGGGGTGGGGACTGCTGAGAGGGCATGTAGCGTGGTCTGGAAAGCCTCGGAGACCACATCTTGGACATGAAAACTATGCTATATGTCTTATATGATTTTAATGTGATTACAACAAATATATATATATGTATATGTTATATATAAATATACATCATATATAAAATATACATTATATAATTTTAATGTGATTACTACAAAAAATGTACAGCTCCAGCGATGTGGCTACCTACTTGACTAGCTTGTACTGCATTGACAGCTCATCAGTTAATCTGGATTTCCTGACCACTTAATAGGGACCTAGCAGCAGGACAAGGGGATTATGGTAAATACAAAGAGGGAGAGACATAGTGTGTGCTATCTAGTTGGGATATAACACAGATCCTTGGGTTTCAGAAAAAAATGTAGTAAATGGTCAAATCAGTGAGCTTGGAAACTCAGGGGAGATAGAAATGGACTAAGCTGGTGGACCTTAAATATAGCCATATTTATGAGAATGGAAAGAAAAAGCAGAAATGGAAGAGAAGTAAATTAACCCAGGCAAGAGATCAACCCCAGGAAAGGTGTGCGGGCTTGAACGAGCATAGCTATTCCATAGGCATAATCGTCATGCAGGGCAACACGACTCTTATGCAAGACACCTCTATAGTCTGATCAAGCATACGTCTGACTATGTAGCTACATGGAGAGGTGATGGATAAAAGGATGGATGGATAGGTAGATACATGATAGCCAGCCAGCCAGCCAGCTAGAAGCATAGATAGATCTGTGCCAGAAAACAGTCCAGTGTAATCTGGGTTTGTCATTAACTCACTATATACTATACTATACTGTACTATACTATACTAAGTCAGTGTGGCCTTGGGCCTGTCATTGGTCTCTGTCATTTCTCCTTTCTCACCTGCAGTACAATGAAGACATGCATGCAAACTCTTAACCTGAGGGAGACTCACTCTCTCTCTTTTACCCACACAATTTTTTAAATGGTGGTATTAAATTTTCTAAACAAATTTAATATTATTTTTATTTTAATACTGGGATCACACTTTTACTCTCACACACTTTTAATGCCACACTTTCCAAGCAACCCAGGAAATAGCTCTGTGAGATGAACAGTGTTTCACAGATCTAATCAGAAGCAATAATACTGAGAGCCACAGTTTATGATAACTTGAATGCATTCTGTTCTCGTGCTCACAGGATTAAATCTCAGACTCAGGAAGCTGGAGAGGGGAAGACCTCGTGTAGACTTGGGACTGTGAATGCTTCAGAAAGAACAACCCAGGTGTCTCTGTGGTGGGGGGAGGGAAGAGGGGCCTATCTCCCACCCCAAACCCCACAGACTCTCTTTGGCCCCTCAGGAAACAGGTGGAGCTGAAGTTGCATAGCCAAGACAGGGAGCTGACCCAGCTCACCCGAATTTCATGTGCACCGGAGTCCCGAGCCATCAGTCCCACTTCATCAGCCCTCTCCATCCAGATCCTCATCAGACTCAGGCTAGAAAATCAGATCACCTGCTCCCACCCCCCTCACCTGACTGGTGTGGGACTCCCCTCTTCAGTCTTGCTGCCAAGTGCTCCTCACCCACTTTCCAAGTGAACTGGGACAGACCTAGAAGCTCCCTGTCTCAGCAGGCACAGGACTTGACAGAACGTTCTTGCTGCTGGGAGCTAACCCTGCTCCTCTGTAACTTCCTCTTGCATACCTAAGTTCTGCCCTCAGGATGACGGACCAGACAGGCCTGCTCCTTACTCTCAGGAATGTCCTTCACATATTTGAACGCAGCCACCTCTACCAATCTAGCCCCCTAGCCAGGTTTCCAGGACTTCCTCCTCCTCCTCTCTCCCTTTAACTTCCAGCCCCTTCTTCCTCCCTCCTCATCCTCATACTCTTTTTCCTCCTCTCCTTCTTCATTCTTCCTCCTCTTTGTACTTCCTTTTTCCTTCTTCCTTTTTTTTCTTTCTTAGCTTTGACACCACACACACACACACACACACACACACACACACGTGTTTCCCATTCCATACAGCTATCCACATATTTAGAGAGTACAATTCAATAATTCAATACCTTTTACTTTCTTTAAAGAGCTGGGCAACCAGACCCACCCTGGTGGCGCAGCGGGTTAAAGCACAGCACTAAGAAGCTAAATCTACTTCAGCACGAGTTTGATCCCCACCCCAGAGATGATCCACATGGCGCGATAGACCTCTCCTGACCGGCTGCTGTTCCCCTCAGCAGTGTACTTTGAAATCTGCCTGTCCTGCTCCCCATCTGTCTCTGGTGAATTCTCTCACCACTCCTGCACCTCTGGCCTATACCCTAGTTCTGTATGCATAAATAAATAAATCTTAAAAAAAAAGAATTGGGCAATCATTACCACAGTCTATTTTAGAAAATTTTCATCACCTCCTCCCCCAAAAATTTCTTTTATTGTTACCAACCCTTTCCTCCACATTACTTGAGGTCTAAGCAGCCATTTAATTTATGTCTATTGATTTGTCTTGTCTGGAAATTTCATATAAATGCAATTCGGTGCCAAGAGTTAAATTCACTTTGGGGAATTTTGCGTAAGTCACTTCACCTCTCTATGACTCAATTTCCCTAACATAAAAAATAGTGACATTGGGTTTTATAAATATTCTACCTCATAAGGTAATTAGGAGACTTAGATGAGCTAATACACATAAAACATTTAGTAGAGGGTTTCCTTTTATTTAATGTTTTTACTACTGATCTTACGTTCAACTCTTTTGTTCTCCTCAGGTTAGAGCAGAGCAGGATTGGGGTGACAATGAAACTATTTTGGTGATAGCCAACATAATGAGTAGCCTATTAAAGCATAGATATGACCCATCAATGTGGCCTCAGTACTGAAGCAGCTGCTACAGTTTTGCTGTTGCATTGGATGCTAACTCACCGGTTTTTGAATTACAGTGAGGTCAGGGCCACTCAACATGGGTCCCACAACCCTGCAAATGTGTCAGGGATCATTTCAGTAAAAGAAGAGGTGCTGGGGGCTTCTGGACTACTGCTTTTGACTAATAACTATGGAAGTGTTTCAACATGTTAACACCTTGATACCTACACCATCATGTGCAGGCTGGAGGGGGCCTGACCATGGACATCTCACTCCTGGTTATAGACTACATGCTTACTTGTTTTGGTAACCACACCACACTGCACTGAGGACTGAGGTTGAAGCCTTCAAACCATTTTTATTCAGAGTGCTTCCAAGCACCATGATCACTTATTAACTTCTACTTGGTCATGTTTTCAACTTAAGTTCAGAATCATAGATTCTGTAGTTGATTGCTAAGTGTCTTGAATAGGATATATGTTTCCTACAGACCTACCCTCCCCCCACTTTTCTTTTTGTTGAGGTAACATTGGTTCACAACAGTATGTATATTCCAGGAGTATATTTTCTACCTTTGCATCTACATATATCTCGTAATATCCAACACAAAATGTCATCATAAACCCTCATATACTACCGCCCCCCTTATCTATACCTTCCCACCTTCCCTCTGGCAACCACCATTCTGTTGTTAGAGTTTCGGGATTTGTCTTTGTTTTGTTTTACCCCCATTAAAAAAAAACAGTATACAACTGAGTGAAATCGTAGGATGTTTATCTTTCTTCTGATTTATTCCACTCAGGACAATCTCCTCAAGTTTCATACATGTTGTCACAAATGGCCACATTTCATCCATTTTTATATTTGGATAGTATTCCTTGTGTATACATATACCACATTGTATTTATCCATTCATCTATTCTCACACACGAGGTTGTTTCCCTACATGGCTATTGTTAATAGTGCTGCAATGAGCATGGGTGTGCACAGATTTTTTTAAAATTTATTTATATATACATACAGAACTGGGGTATAAGCCAGAGATGCAAGGGGTGAGAGAATTCACCAGAAACAGAGTGGGGAACAAAACAGGCAAATCAAATGAAGTGCATTGCCATGTGGTCTACCATGCCATGTGGGTCAACTTCGGGGCAGGGGATTGAACTCAAGCTACAGTGGATGTGATAGCTTCATAGTGCTGTGCTTTAACCTGCTGCACCACCAGGGAGGGCCCATGCACACATCTTTTTGAATTAGTGTCTTCATACCTAGCAGTGGCATGACTGGATCATATGGAAGTTCTATTTTCAATACATTGAGGCCCCTCCATCTGTTCCCACAGTAGTTGAACAAATTTACATTCTCACCAACAGTGCCTTTTATTGGGACTCGAAGGCTGCCCGGCAGGCTGGGTTTGCTTGGCTGCGGTAACACCTGGCTGCCCACATTTGTTTTCACTCCTCAGATATGGAAGGGGCACACTTTAGCCTTGCCTTTGAAAATAAAAGTAGAACAAAGTAAACACTGAGAGAAGAGATGGCCTGAAGAAAGAGGACATGTAAAGACTATCAAAAGGCTTGAACCTCTAGTCTGAGAGAGATGTGTCCAAGTCAGGCTAATTCCAGTTCTTCAGTTGGAGGCTAATCAAGGAACAGATCCCAGGAGAAAGGCTTTGGAGGTTCAGGCAGAAAGAGCCTCAGGCAAACTAGAGATATTGCAAGAAATCTAACTGAGAAGAGGCAGACAAATAGAAAAATGAACCTGAAATGAGGCCATCAAGGGGACCTTCACCTGATGGGAGCACACGAGGTAGGGAGGACAGAGTAGGTAGGCAGATTGGCTGGGGTGGTATCTGCAACTTCTTCCATGGGACACAGAATAACAAAGCATTTCCAATGTTATTTTGGAATTTTTTTTTTTTTCATTTCTCTGGGTGGCCTCTCATTTATGTTGAAAGTGCGAGAAAGAAGGCAGTTGGTGCAGAGAGCTGTGGTGTGGCTGTAACTGGGCTAAGGGCAGATTATCTTGGGGGAGCAGTGTGGTTCTGAGAGTGGCCTACATAGCGAGGCAGGCAGAGACTTGTTGAGCTAGGCAGCTGGTGTGTGAGAAGGAAGGCTGGCACCTGGGGACTTGAAAATAAAAGTATCTCCTCAGAAGTGGAGCAGCTTGGAAGAGAAAGGAGAGGGTAGACTTGTGGTTTTACCTCTTGCTCAACTTTGGTAGCTGATTATTATGTGAGGAGCAGGAATTCAAGAGACCATTAGATGCTCCACACAGACCTCAGAGATGACACTGATGTTGATTCTTATTCGCAAAATCTCTCTCGAACACTGCACTATGACTATTTTCTAAAGAAAACCTAGAAACTTCTAGCAAGACAAGGGTATCTTTCTGCAATAAACTCCCCTAATATAGTTTGGGTCATTTTCTCCAGAAGGCAAGTGTAGGTCTCACTTCCATTTTTTTCAGAGTTCATGTTGTTGTAATGAAGAGCCGAGTGTCTGCTTGGGCCCCATTCCAACCCTGCCGCTTAACACCTTTTATTTCACCATTTTATAACTCAGTTTCCTCATCTATGAAATGGTATCAGATGAGAGTATCTGCCTCTGGGAGTTACTGTCACGAATCCCATTGTAAGCAATGTGTGTAAAGGAGGACTTAGCACACTCTCATAACTCAGTAAATGTGATCTGCATTCTGATTCATTCAATTTAGTCATAACCTTTCCCATTTTGTGTATTCTGCAAATGTCCCCAACTAAGTCACTGAAAAAAAATGATGATGGCACAAAAAGGAACCTTTGTTTTCCCTTCCTACCAGCCTGTTGGTGGGTAGGCTCTCCAGCCTGTCTGCAAATCTCCCGCACATGCATGTATGCAGCCTGCACTTCCTGAACCTCACTGTTCCTCACCACCCTGGTTTCCTTATGACTGACTTTTCCCATGGGTCTGGCTCCTATCCTTCCTCCCTTTCTTCCTTCTCCCTCTGCCTGCAATAGCAATCCATAAATTTAGTCATACACACCAGATATCTAAGTGTCATCATTCTAGAGTATGGGTCAGCAAAGATTTTCTATAAAGAGCCAATAGCAAATATTTTAGGCTTTGAAGGAGACACATATTCTCTCCCACAGCTACTTACTGCTACTATGATAATATACCATGATAATATAAAAATAACCATGGTAAATTTTACATTTTAGATATATTTTTTAAGACTTCCTTAGTCCTTCATAACCTGGGTCCAACATGATTCTATGTGAGACAAGAGCTCTGACAATCTCTCCAGGTGATTTTGATGCAAACTAAGTTTAATAACTTATATGGCCTATAAAATTCTTATTATGTTATAATTTTACAACTTTCCTATTCTAACTTTGTAAGTCTCAACATAGTTTGTGCATTTTTTGAAAAATAATTACTTATTTATGCATATAGAACAGGGGTACAGACCACTGCTGAGGGGAGCAGGGGGTGGGTCAGGAGAGGTCTGCCACCCCATGTGGGTCACCTCGGAGCGGGGAATGAACTTGTGCTAAAGTGCCTGTGGCTAGCTTCATAGTGCTGCACTTCACCTGTTGCGCCACCAGGGAGGGCCCTGTGTATAATTTTTAATAGAAACAGAATAAAGCTTAAATAACACAAAGGGGGAAAAATGTGGCTCAATTTCCTGAGAGCATGGCCAGAGGCTTGTGGCATTCTCTGGCACCCATACATCAGGATTATTTGAGAAATCCAGAATAAGAGACCAGTAATTAGTTTCCCTTCACTTGTATTTACTTTTTGTACTACTTCCAAATCGGAAAAGCAGTCATGGTCACTCAACCTTCGCTCACAATCCTTACAGAAAGGACTGTTACCTAGGGGAATAAAAATCTTAGTAAAACCAGGCAAGCTCTTGCTGAACACATGAGATCTTTCTAGGATTTGATTTGGGCATAACCCCATCCAATCAAAGCAGGGTTACTAGTCTTAATAGACATACAAAAGAACATAAACCCCAAAATGACAGACAAAGAAATTAAAGTGAATCTCAAATGATGTTCTAGAGTAGTGGACACTGCTGAGGAATGCGAGTTCCTAAATTGGAGGAACTTGGGTATTCAGTTTATAAATGGACAAGGCAAAATGAACTGGGAATTTGTTTTGAAATTTCATTTGCATACTACTATTAATTATATTGACTTTTTTTTTTTCCAGGGGGCTCTAGGAGTCACTAGTGGGATTGTGGGGAATTTAAAAGTCCTACTCCTGGGGTCTCCCTGGTGGCACATGGGTTAGTCTCAGCACTATCAAGCTATCACCAGCCACTGTGGCCTAAGTTTGATCCCAGTGCAGGGAGGTGACCCACATGGCGCATCAGACCTCTCCTGTCTTGCCTTTTGCACCCTCACCCGTACAGTTCAATAAATCCACCTGTTCTGTACTCCACTATCTCTGGTGAATCCCCTCACCACATGCACCTCTGGCCTATTCTATGTATAAATAAATGTATAAATAAATAAAATAAATCTAATAAATCTTTCAAAAAAGCTTCAATGCAGCATGAATAAATGTCCTACTCTCGCCCTGATCTAAAGCCATTAAGCACTGAATGGCCTTAATTTTTCTTGACAAGTAATGACCTATCATCTGCAGAGATGGACTTGACAGGGCAGAGGAACACAACAGTCTGATGAGACAGCAATAATATCCAGCCTCCTGTCTCAGGTAAGAATAAGAGTAGAGATTAAAAAAAAAATCCTAAGCTGGAGTCACCAGACTTGAAGGCATGCACACCCCAACCCCCTGCACTCACATGCTCCACTAAGAGTCCACATACCACACCCCACAAACATTCTGGGAGCTGAGACACAGCATGATTCTACTCTAAAACAACAACAGCCAAGCATTTATTTCCCAAAAAAGGACAAGGTCACAAGAAAAGGCCTATAATAATTAACCAAGTCAATGGAAAACTCATTTTTAAAATACCCCCCATGGAGGTTTAGAACAAAACAACAACTTGGTGAACATTTGGTTACAGTTTATAGCCACTTGTTTTGCCCTTGATACACTGCTGTGATTTTCAGCTTTCTCTGCCAATCTTGCTCAGCATTAGTGATTCAAAGATTAAAGTCTAGGTATGTGAATGAAGTAGCCCTATTTGCAGCCTGAATATCTGGGCTCTTTGGAGCCCAATGGCCCCCTGTGTTGACTTTTGCCAGTATTACCTTGGCAAAAGGTGCAGAAACTACACTAGTTAGAGTCTACTAAGAAAAACATAGTCTGTATCAAGTGCTCAATAGTTGAAATTTAATGGGCGGAACAAGTCGAGAGACCCAAAAGAGCAGATACGAGAAAGTAAGGCAACCCAGAGATTAACAATAGTAGAAACATGTTCACAAACTGCAAGTGGACAGGGTAGATAGGAAGGAAGTAGTGTTGCTGAAGAAGGCCAAGTTCATGATAAAAGTTACCCTGGGAAACATAACAATGGAGAGAAGTCTCCTTGGCAGAAACTGGAACTTTGGAGAACACCCAGCTACAGCTATAGATGCTACTTGAATTAGAGAACACTGTGCTAGGTTCCTTTTGTGGTTGCTTCACCCACATCCATCTCCCATTTCTTTTGATATCTACAGCATTTTTCATTCCAGGGAGTTCCTCTTCTCCCATTCGGTGTAGTCCTGGTGATAGTGTCATGCAACGTGCTGTCAGGTCATGGATGGGCCTGTGATTTCTGTATGCCAAACACCCTCTCTTGAGAATTTAAATTTTGAGCACAAAGACATAAAATAGTTGGAACTGTTTCAGCTTTATAAAGAGACACTGGAATTCATATTTTATTTTATTTACCCATAAATTTGTTTATTTTCCATTAAATGCCTTTATTTATTCAAGTTTGCTTAGCTGTGGAGATTTTTACGTATGACAGTTGTCATTTCCTCATATAAATCCTAATCTCTAAACCTCCTTTAATACCCAATCTAAATGTTATTTCTTCTGTGAAACCTGTCTCAGATCCCTTTATGTCTGAAATTTTCAATGTTCACTTCTTCGTTTCCCCATTATACTCTCTTCATATTTGTTTCAGAACTATTATAATATGTTTCACTTGTCTGTTTCCCTTGTAGGCTGTGAGTTCTTGAGGACAGAGCCATGTCTTATTTTATCTCAGGAGTCTCAGCACTAAGCTGCTTGATACATAGTACATGCTTGATAAACATTTTGGGAATGTAGGAATGAGTGAAGGGATAATGTTGCCAACATATCTCCATTTGATTACAGTGGAAATCAGAGTGCTCTCTTTGCCTTTAAAAGGATTTGAGGTTCATGGCCTTAAGGGATTAAGGGGGGAAATTTATCCAGTATATTCTCCCAATATAAAAGATATAAAAAGATACTGCTATAAAGAGAGAAGACAAAAATGTAAGTCAGAGAAGGAGAGCGAGATATGTGAAGATGGTAGTGAGGAGTAACAGTCAATTATAAGACTAGATGAGGAAACATTATTTAGGGTGCAGAGATTTTGAGAGATCTCTGTGTTCCACTTGAGATGGTGGCCATTAGATTCCCTAGGGATTTAAGAGAGGCAAGTTCAATGGTATGCTGGCACATATTTAACAACCACCACTGAGTGTGTGTGTAGGGGAGCATTTGCCAATTTCCTTTTTTATAAATACTCCTACCACTGCCAATTTCAAGCTACCAACGTGGCATCACTGACTGTCCATTTGAGGAGAGATGTTCTGCACCACATCACTGTATAGTATTTCCACCATATAGATACAGTGATAGAAATAACTTCAAAACCATTAATAATAGTAAAATCATAAATTATTAGTATTCAACTTTCTTTTAATGTAACCTTATATAATTTAATTTCTAATGATGGATGTGTTTAACAAACTTCCTGAATTTTCATGTGCAGGTGTAAGCCAGTAGCACACCATTGTAGGTCACCCTATTCCTCAGCTACCTCTGAATAACCTGAATAGACAGAGGTAAACCTAGGTGAGTTTAGGATTGCATGGCAGCTGTCACTGTAGTATGGTTAAAAGGATCTGGGCTGCTAGGCCTAAAAGGATGAAAAAGCACACCAAGGCACTGAAAATATGAACACTTTTCCTGGTATACTGGGAGAGGCTATACTTGGTAGCTCCAAATATTAGATAGCTCCAAAAGAGAATACTTCTAGTTCTTTGTATAATCTGCCTTATTGATACAAATTGTCTTTGTAACTGAGATTGTCTTTGTAACTGGGTGAACAAAACAATCTACTATGGTCCTATATTGAGAGCGATGCTTTCTGAAATTTGTGTAGTCAACAGGTTGGCTTTCTTTCTAAAGAGTCCAGTTCATGAAGATTCCCTCTTACTCAAATAGGGAAAATGTATTTGGAATACCCAGATACTGGTTTGGATTTTATTCATTAAAGAAAAATGTGGTACCAACTATAGTCTGGAAGAAAGTCTCTTTTACAAACTCAAGGTTCCTGCAGAGATTGGGCATATTTGTGGCTCCTCAATTCAACATTGTACTTTTGTTCTTAATCTTGGGCTCCACCTTCATAGAACATCTATAAAAAGGGGAAGGAATACATAACAGATCAGTGCTGGGTATTGTAAATACAAAGGCACCTACTATGTGCTCAGGACACTATATCATCTCATTTGATCCTTAAGAAAACCCACCATGTGGCACTATTATTTTCCCATTTTACAAATGATGAAATTGCAAAAGAGTAAGGTAAATGGATCTAGCCCGAGGTCACAGAGCTCATGAAAGCAGACATGGTATCTGAAGTTTATGATGCCCAAATCTTACAAACTTTCCAATGCTCACTTAGGATCTACCTCACCCTTTGGAGAGGCTAGTTAGAGAAAGTGTGGTCTGTGCACAGTGGCAGCCGATAAGTAGAAAGGTATGTGTCTTTCTGGAGAGTCACATGGGGATTCTGAACTCAGGTCCATGGGGATTCTGAACTCAGGTCCATAAGATTTAAGAGAACTATTAATTGTCCCACTTCCATATATGTTTCATATATGAAACATATGACTAATCTTAAAAGAACTTTAAGCATTTTTCCTTTCAGGGCTCTCCCTGGTGGCACAATGGGTTAAAGCACTGCATTATGAAGTTCTCCAGAGCCACTGCAGCCTGAGTTCGATCCCAAGCCAGGCAGCTGACCCACATGGCGTGGCAGACCTCTCCTGACCTGCCCACTGCTCCTCTCAGCAGTGTACTTCGTCAGGCGGCCTTTTCTGCTCCCCACTCTGCCTTGGTGAATCCTCTCACCCACACACCTCTAGTCTGTACCCCAGGTCTGTAAGCATAAATAAATCTTAAAAAAAAAATTCCCTTTTAAAACCTGATAATTTAGAGCAGCCTCTGAAGAAACTTCTTAGATAAAGTTAGATATCTTTACTCCATGTCTCTTATTCTAACTTACTTTTCCTTGTAATACTTTGAAAAGACTTTCCTTGCAAGTTAACTTGCATCTCTTATTCAGCATTAAAAAAAAAAATCTCTTCAGTCGTCATCTCAGTTGTCAGATCAACTTGCCTTCCTACTTTGTCTCTCCCTTTTCTCAGTCTGAAAGAATACCTTAAGTGGAAGCAAGTGGGCAGGAGAGAGAGTCTCCTGGTGCTCTCTCTCCTGGGATAGTTCTCCTTTCTTGTTTACTGTAAGGCCAGATGCACCAATCATTAGGTTTACCCTAATCATACAAAGTCGTACAGCCATCTTGCCCAGGCAGTATTTTTCTTGTGTGTGTCTGTGTGTTTCCTCATTCCCTGTTAGAGTTCACTCTAGTTCATTCCAGGCTTTAGTAAGAGTGTCTAAAACAGGGAGTTGCTTACATACATTGATGAAACTATTGCTAAATTTCTCAATTACTTCCCATTCCAAGAACCCCCTTAACCATAGACCTATTTGCAAAGTGCTCCAGAAAACTGGAAGACTTTATGCAGTTTATCTTAACTATGATAAATAATTTGAATGGAAAAGTAAGCCAATTTACCCCGGTCCTATATTTCTTTTTGTGTTCTCTTTCCAGCATCTCCCCTTCCATGCTGCTCAACATCCTTCCCTTCTGCAAGCCTGCCAGGACCTCTGGATCCACTCCCTCCCTCCCAATCACCAGTGAAACAAAACTGGTTGTATATATGTAGATCAGTGGTTCTCAACCCTGGTTGAATGGTGCAGTCATATGGGAACATTTTATTTGTGCTAACAATGGTTTGTAACCACCTATACAATGTAGAGGTGTAGGATTAGACCTCAAATACACCACACTACCAAGTCACCCACTGTCCTCCACCACAGTACAATTCTCTTCACCCTCTCCTTCCCTCCCTGGTAGCCTCATATTTCTCAACTATGATTTTGGTTTGATGTTATATAACCCCCCCCCCCGTGTTTTACTTATCTATATTCTACATATAACAAAAACCATCTGGTCTTTTCTTTCTCCCTCTGACATATTTCACTTAGCATAATCCTTGTCACAAATGGCAAGGGTTCATTTTTTGTGGCCAAATAGTGTTCCATTGTATATACAGACAATATCTTGATCAACTTATCACTTGTTGGGCACTTAGGTTGTTTCCATTGTAGATAGTGATGCAAGGAACATAAGGGGCAAATATCCTTTTGAATTAATGATTTTGTATTTGTTGGGTAGGTACCTAGGAGTGGAACTTGTAGGTAATATGGTAAATCTATTGTTAAACATTTGAGAAACCACCAAACCGTTTTCATCAGGGACTAGAAAACATTTCTACCAATAGTGTTATAAGGGTTTTCCTTTTCCTCCATATCCACACCAATGTCTGTTGTTTCTGGCCATTTTGATATGGGCCATTCTGACAGATGTGAGGTTATAATTCATTGTAATTTTTATTTGCATTTCACCAATCATGAGTGATGATGAGCATTTTTTCATGTGCTTGTTTACCATCTGTATGTCTTCTTTGAAGAAGTGTCTATTCAGCTCTTCTGCCCATTAAAAAAATATACAGTTGTTTAGTTGAATGAATTCTTATCAGATGTATGGTGTGCAAATATTTTCTGCCATTAGATCATGTATATTTTCATTTTAATGATCGCTCTTATTGCTATGAATAAACTTTTTAGTTTGATGTGGTCCCATTTATTCATCTTTTATTTTGTTTCCCTTGCTGTTGGATTCAAGTCCCCTAAAATATCCCTGAAGTCATTGTCATGGAGTGTTTTGCCTATGTTTTCTTCCATTATTTCATTTACATCCAAGTTTTTAATCCATTCTGAGTTAATTTTTATATGTCATATGAGAGTGTTCTAGTTTCATTCGTTAGCATGTAACTGTCCAGTTCTCATAACACAATTTGTTGAAGAAGCTATCTTTTTTTTTCACGATAGCTTTTTTTTTGTTTCCTTTAATATAAATTGACAGTCCATATAAGTGAGTTTATATCTTGCCTCGCAATTCTATTTCATTGGTGTGTGTATCTATTTTTATTTGAATATCAACCTGTTTTGATTTTTATAACTTTGTAATACAGTTTGAGGTCTGGGTGTATCTTACACCATTTTCTGCTTTATTTTGGCAAGATTGCTTTGTTTTTTCAACTGTTTGGCTATTCTTTTGTGGTTCCACATGAATTACAATTATGTTTGTTCTATTTCTTTGAAGAGGTGAGATTTTGATTGGTATTGCTCTAAATCTGTATATTGCATTGGATAAGATGATCATTTTGATGATGATAATTCTTCCAGTCTTCAAACAGGGAATACTTTTCCATTTCTTTGTGTCATCTATTTCATTTAACAATGTCATAATTTTCATTGTGCAAGTGGTTTGCCTCCTTTAAGTTTACTTTTATATATTTAAGACTTTTAGATGAGATAATAAAAGGGAGTTGGTTTCTTGATTTCTTTCTCTTCTAGCTCATTGTTTGTATATAGGAACATGACTGATTTTTGTAGATTAATTTTGTAACCTGACACTCTACTGTACTGGGTTGTTGTTTCTAATAGTTCTTAGTGGAATCCTTAGGGTTTTCTATGTATCTAATAATGTTTTCTGTAAATAGAGATAGTATTACTACTTTTGCAATTTGGATTCCTCTTATATCTCTTTTGTTTAACTGTTCAAAATAGCATATTTCAATAATATGCTGACTAATAGTGAGAAAAGTGGACATCCTTGTCTTGCAACTGATCTTGGAGGAAAAGCTTTCATTTTTTTCACCATTGACTATGAAGTTATCTGTGGGTTTATCTTATATGCTCTTTACTATGTTTGGGTATGTTCCTTCTAACCTCATATTTTGAGGGATTTTTCTGTTGTTGTTGTTGTAAAACGATGTTGAAACTTAGCAAATGCTTCCTCTGTATCTGTTGCTATGATCATATGATATTTATCTTTCCTTTTGTTGATATAGTGAATTATGTTGAGCAATCTTAAGATTTGAACCATCCTTGCATCCTTGGAATAAATCCCATTTGGTTATGTTATATAATCTTTTTAATTTGTTGACAAATTCAGTTTGCTGAGATATGTTGAATAATTTTGCATCTATATTCATCAAGGATATTGCCTGTAATTTTCTCTTTTCTGTGATGTCCTTGTCTGCTTTCAATATCAAAGTAATGTCGACCTCATAGAATGTGTCTGGAAACATTTTCTTAATTTTTGGAAGAGTTTAAGTAGGATAATTGTTAGTTTTTCTTTGCAGATTTAATAGAACTTACTAGTAAAACATTCTGATCCTGGGCTTTTGTTTTTTTGGGGGGAGAATTTTGATTATTGTTTCAATTCCCTTGCTTGAAGTTAGTCCCTTAAGTTTTCTATTTCTTCCTGATTGAGGAAGAAATACCTTTTAAAAGGTTGTATATTTCTAAGAATTTGTCCATTTCATCTAAGTTATTTAACTACTGCCAAACAGATGTTCATGGTAATTTCTTATGATCCTTTGTTATTTTGGGATGTTTGTTTTAACTTCTTTCAGTTTTGATTCTATTTATTAGAACATTCTCCCTTATTTCTTTGTTAATCTACTTTGTTTTGAAAGCACCATCTTTTAGTTTCATTGATACTTTGAAATATCTATATTTTTTCTATTCCATTTATTTCTGCTCGAATCTTTATTATTTCCTTCTTTGTACTAATTGCTTGTTTTCTATTGTTCTTGCTTCCTAAAGTAAGAGCTAAGATAATTTATTTGAGCTCCTTTTTGTTTGTTTGTTTCTCAGCATTAGCCTGTTTTACTATATATCTCACTCTTCTTAAATTAATTAAATAATTAAAGTGAAGAAACATTGGTTTACATAACCGTATATGAATCAGAGGAATAGGTTTACACCTTCTCTATGTACATCATCAATTCCACCCATCTCAAGCACCCATATCCTTTTGAAGTATATAATTGGGTCTCCTCCCTGTGTTGTTTACACCCTGCTCCTCTAGTGGCTTAAATTCTGCAGTCATTTCAAGACTTTTCTTTGGTTCAGGTCTGTCAATTCCTTTGCTTTATTTCTCTGTATTCCACATATGAGTGAAATCATCTGGTATATATTTTCCTCTTAGTAGTGCTTTTGCTGTGATCCAGAGGGTCTGACTGGCTATATTCATTTTTATTTGTCCCTGGTTATTTTTTAATTTCTCCCTTGATGTCTATATTAACCCAGTAGTCATTCAGTAGTAATAAGTTCAGTCTACACATATTAGAGTTTTTAACTGTTTTCTTCTTGTGGTTGATTTCTAGTTTGAAATGATCGTGAACAGAGAACATACTTGACATGATTTCAATCTTCATGAATGTATTGATACTTGTTTTGTGACTCAACATGTGGCCTACCCTGAAGATTTTCATGGACATTTGAAAGGAATGTGTAATCAAATTTGGGGGGGGGGTGCAGTGTCCTGTGAATATCTAGTAGGTATATATAGTATAATGCCTCTTTTAATGTTATTGTTTCTTTGTTGCTTTTCTTTTTTGTTATTCTGCCCATTGATGAAAGTGGGTGCTGAGGTCTCCTACTACAAATGTGGTGTGGCCAATAGCTGAGTTTTCAGAGTTAATAATAGTTGTCATATGTGTTTTAATCCTTTCATTTTGTGCTTGTATATTGATGAATGCTATGATGCAATGATCCCTAATCATTATATAATATACAGATTTGTCTCATTACTTTTTAAAATTAGATCTATTTTATCTGATGTAATTATGTCTAGCACTATCTTTCTTTGGGTTCCATTTGCTTGTAGGTTTGTTTTTGAACCATTTACTTTGAGCCTATGTTTATCTTTGGAGTTCAGATGGGCTACCAGGAGACAGCAGAAAGTTGGGTTTTGTTTTCTGATCCATCTGGCCACTCTATGCTTTTTTATTGGTGTTTAGTAAGTTCAGTCCATTTATATTTGGGATGATTATTGACATGAGTATTGCTAATGCCATTCCATATTTTCAATTCTTTCTATTTCCTTGTTCATTTTTCTGTGGATTGTCTCTCTTCAATTCAGATATAAGAGAGCTCCCTTCAACATATCTTATAGGGGAGATCAAGAGTTGGCTGTCTCTGCAATTTTTGTTTGTCTGGGGAGGCCTTTATTTTCATATCTGAAGGAGACTGATGTAGTTTATAGTATACTTGATTGAAATTTTTATCTTTAAGTATTTTTAATCCATCTTTATATTATTTCTTTTCCATAGGGTTTCCTCAGAGAAGTCTGAAGTAGACCCAATGGAAGTAACTTTATAGTTTGCCTACAAGTCATGTTTAATATTCTTCCTTTGTCTTGAACTCTTGGTAATTTCATGTTTCTGTGTCTTGGTGTAGGTCTCATATTTATATAAAAAAATTGTTCATTTTGCTTCATGGCCTTATATGTTTCATGGCCTTGTACATTTTTCTCTATTATTTCCTTTATTTGAAAATTAATAAATTTATTTGAAAATTAATAAATTGAGCCAGGGGGTGACCCACATGGTGCAGCAGACTTCTCTTGCCACACTCACTGCTTCCCACAGCAGTGTATTTTGTCAATCTTTCTGTTCTGCTCCCCACTCTCTCAGGTGAATCCTCTCACTGCCCCTGCATCTTTGGCCTACACCTCAATACTGTATGCATAAATAAATAAATCTTTAATAAAAAAGAAAATCATTTAATTTTTGAAATTGAGCTGACACTGGTTTACATTACTGCTGACATTTTGTAAGTGTAGGATCTTCCCCTTTCATCTAGCACCAATGTAGTGTACTCACCACCAAATTACCCATTGATGACCATCATAATCCATGATGCTCTTTTCTCTCTTTGTTCCTTGTTTCTCTCTTCTCATTTTGGAATACTTATTTTCTTTAGGTTGTCTTTCCTAATGAAGTTGGATAGTTCTTCAAGTGTTTCTTCATTTCTTCCTTCATATTTATCTTTCTTCTTCTACCTGGGCCCTTTCTGCATTATTACCTTCAAGGCCCTTAATTTGATCCTTGATTCATTCTAACCTATGCCCTTAACATTTCCAGTCTCTTCTAGCAATCCTTATATATTGCAATGCCATTTTCATTTAAAGCCTGTGACACCATCTTGGATATGCCTCTATTTTTTAAAATTAATTGTCTAAGGTAGAACTTAGACATCAGTATTGTTTCAAACCTTCCTCATGAGATTCTAACCTTAATCTCTGGGCCTATCTCTGTTATCCACTTTTTTCCCTATCAAAATTAGTTATCTATCAATTAATCGAGAAAATATCTAAGACATCTGACTGCAACAGACGCTGATAACTAATAAAAGATTGATGTGCTAGATATCAATAGATTTTTTTTTCATTTTGACCATGAGAAAAGATAAAAATCTGATGGTAGAATTTCAGACATCCATTTATTCATTATGTGTGTAGACATTTTCAAGTTTTTGATACTCACCCATGCAATTATACAATGCAAGCTAACTAAAGATAAGGAAACTAAATTTTTGAAATCAATGATAGTAATCATCTTATTATTGTAAGAATAATAACAATTTATTTGCAATATATCACTAAGGCACATATATCAGGCTAAATAATTATTAGAGTTATAGTTATAATTACTATAGCTATAGGTCCCAAAGGGCTGGCTAGCCCTTTGACTTCCATACTTTTATTTTCATTAAAAGAAAAGAAAAAAACTTTTAAATTAAAGATGTTGGGAATGACAGAAAATATTTATTGGCTCAGGTAGATAGATATGGATATTCATATTTGGATAGAACATTAACTTAGAAATTATGGAATTATTTCTCTCTAAAGACTACATTTAACATCCCATCAGACATGAAGATAATCAGAATTTCACACTTAACCCTGACAGTCTGATTGTTTCAATCTGGAAGACAATAAAATGATAGTAACTGTATCTAATCCTTTTGGTTGTATTCAGCTCTGAATGGTATTTTTCCATGTTTAAAAGTTTAAGCATATAGTTATGCCATTTTTCCCCTCTGATGTATTAACAAAATAACCAAATCAAACTTGTGGTTATTGAACAATTTGTACCACATTGAATTCATCTAAAGCAGCTCTATATCATACAATGGTAATATTTAAGCCCTAAAGCGATAAGCACAAGCTATTCAAATACAAAATTCATTGGTGAGATATACCATTTGAACAATTCAGTTAAAATAATAGTCTTTGCTGTTGTGAAAAATGATTTATGTTTCAGTCCTCAAAAAAGTTGTCATTGGGCCCTCCCTGGTAGCACAGCAGGTTAAAGCACAGCACTGAGAATCTAAAGCCACTTCCGCATGAGTTTGATTCCTGCCTGCCCGGGAGGTGACCACATGGCGTGGCAGACCTCTCCTGACCCACCCGCTGATCCCCTCAGCAGTGTACTTTGTCGATCTGCCTGTTCGGTTCCCCACTCTGTCTCTGATCAAGCCTCTCACCGCCCCTGAGCCTCTGGCCTGTACCCCAGTTCTGTATGCACAAATAAATACATCTTAAAAAAAAAAAGTTGCCATTGACGACCCTCAAAATTTGCTGTGGAATGACAGATTTGTATTTACTTGCCATTTATTTAGTATCATGAAAAGGTGAACACTCAATAGTTTTGTGAGATTATGTTATATATATGTTATAGTATCATAATTCCAATCTTGACTTTTCCCTTCAACACTGAATCAAAATTAAAAGACCTATCATTGACCACTAATATTTCTTGTACTTTAACATGGATTGACAATCAGGTATAATTTCTTTTATTTACATGGCTGCAGATACCCTGTTGCATGCATAACTAGATTTTGTCACTGATTTTAGTCCAGAGTTTTTAAATTTCTATTACATATCACAAAATGATCTTTAAGTAAAGGAATATTATCTTCTCTTGAAGGCTACCTTTTCAGAGACAAATGGAAAAAGTTTACTAACACTTCTTGAATATGTGCATCAATATGCCAACTGAAAATATCCCATAACATGTTTTCATATTAGAAATTGCTATTTTACTGTGCAATCCATTGATATTAAAGAACATGTGAATAGTGATCAAGAATTTTTTGCCAGTAATTTATTCTGAGTTTTTAATGAATGCAATGGTTGCCACAAACTTTGTGGCTAGTGTTATAATCACTATTTCTTAGAACTAATATTAGAAGTAGTTCATATATTCTAAGCAGTACAATTTTCTTGATGCCATTGTAGTTTGGGCTTCCAGTCCCTTGCTGGTAATATAAATAATATTCCTCAATTTAATATTAGACAGCACAAATTCCTGCTTTTTCTGGAGACATTTGAGTGTTACCAGAAGTGCCCCTGTGCTTTCTATTAAAATATTGTGAAAGCTGTGGTGTTATCATAAGATAAAGTTTCATAACAGATTATCATCTCCTCAAAATAAAAGTCAGTGCTCATATAGTCTTTGCTTTAATTCCTCTTTACTTATTTCTGTTGTTACAGTAGCAATTTGTTTTTATAATAGAAGAGGTGCATATTAATACTATTAATTATGGACAAATAGCATTCTAAATCAAAAGGTTTGTGCTTGCTACTTTAAATCATATTTCCATGATTATTATCCTAATGTATATATCTTAACAGTCTATAATTATTTCAAAGTCAAGTTCCTTTTTATGTTTTTGCTGTCATCTTGAGTTACTACCATTTTTTACCACTGCTTTGTACTTGAATGAACAAACCACTTTTGAGCCATTTTGGGAATTAGAGATAAAATGCAAACAAAAAATGGTAACAATGAAACATGAAGGATATAGCCAATGACATGACAAATATCATCTTTTTTTTTTTTGCTAAATGTCAGCCAAAATAAACTAATCATTGCATTTCTTATGTATATGCACATCTTTGCCTATAACTGCCACATTAAGATTTCTTGAAAAAAAGCCATGAATAGCCACTATGAACCAGGCCCTCTGGAATATGATGTAAATACATGCTTTACTACAAAGAAAACCATTATATACAAGGGGAGACCAAGTCATAGAGAGCTAAAGTGACACCCAAAGTTTCACAAGTATGAAGCAAATACAAGTTTCCTGAGTTGGGCAATGAACTGCCTCATTTGGCCATCAAGATAAGCATCATCTCCTTTGGCATGGATAAGGAGTAACAAAACGAGATGAAGTATGTAGCTTGGGAAAGAGAAACCTGGCAAGGGGGCAAGATTGGTAGAGGTGGCTGCGTTCAAATATGTGAAGGACATTCCTGAGAGTAAGGAGCAGGCCTGTCTGGTCTGTCGTCCTGAGGGCAGAACTTGGGTATGCAAGAGGAAGTTACAGAGGAGCAGGGTTAGCTTCCAGCAGCAAGAACGTTCTGTCAAGTCCTGTGCTTGCTGAGACAGGGAGCTTCTAGGTCTGTCCCAGTTCACTTGGAAAGTGGGTGGGGAGCACTTGGCAGCAAGACTGAAGAGGGGGGTCCCACACCAGTCAGGTGAGGGGGGTGGGAGCAGGTGATCTGATTTTCTAGCCTGACTCTGATGAGGATCTGGATGGAGAGGGCTGATGAAGTGGGACTGATGGCTCGGGACTCCGGTGCACATGAAATTCGGGTGAGCTGGGTCATCTCCCTGTCTTGGCTATGCAACTTCAGCTCCACCTGTTTCTTGAGGGGTCAAAGAGAGCCTTCTTCCCTCCCCCCACCACAGAGACACCTGGGTTGTTTTTTCTGAAGCATTCTCAGTCCCAAGTCCACACGAGGTCCCTTCTCTTGCCTAGCTCCCTGAGTCTAAAGTTTAATCCTGACAGCAGGAAAATAGAAGGGATTTAGGGCACTCTCTGCACTTAGCAGCCCATGTTATAGACAGGACTAACCTTAACCCTTGGTCATTCTTGAACCACAGGAAGCCTCCTTCTTGCACAATTGAGTTGGAGTCTCTCCAGTTTAACTTCGCCATCCCTACAAAGTGTAGTCCTGTATCTAATAATCTCTACATTGGCTGTGTTTATAACTGAAGCAAAAATAGAACAGCATGATTTAGGACAAGGCCAAGCATACCTGGTTTGCAGTTTGGTCAAAACTACAGTGTTATTGGTGTCATCAGCCCACTTTTTGAAAATATCAATGGTAAAGAATTTAGAGACTTATTTAAACTAGCTGTTTGCAATGCTATAGTATTTGTTTCATGCTCAGTTATGCATGACAAAAGATCTCAAGGAATTCAAGAATTCTCTATGGTAGTATTAGCCCTAGATACTGAATAGATGGCTAAGAATTCTCTCCATAGTTGAGGGCTGATAAACTGCTGGTATGCACTGTGATTAAAATTCGGGATTTAAAATATTAACATACTTTTGTACTGGTTTGTAAAGTCTCTCACATACTCGTGTGGCCTTGGCCACTCTAGTCTCCCTCTCTCCAGGCATCTACGATGCCTCCCTATGATCCAGCAAGGACAGAGCAATGAGTGACCCACAGCAGACCTTCTAGAACCAGCTCCTGCTGAGAACAAAGGTAGGTAAATATTTTTGATCTCGGACAGGGGCATGAGACTTGGGGGTCAAGCACTTCAGTGATGAGAAACCAAATTTTGAAGAATATTAATGCACTAAATATTGAGAAAATATAGAACAATTTTCATCAGGAGGAAGACTCAGTGAAAGACAGAATTCTAATTCTCAACATCACAGACTGAGGTTAGACACTGAAACTCTTTGTAACAAAGTATATTTACTTATATGATGCTGAATAATATGCTCCAAGAAAGAGCTTCTAATGAAGGACAAAGAGTTTTTCTTTAAACCTATAAGTTGGAATTTAATAAATTACTATTACTGGTCCTCTGTACAATAGAGTATAAGTATTTTTTGAAATTCAGTGAGCTTCCTTGAAAAAAATAACACATTTAATAATGTCAGCAAACATCTACTGAGTACTTACTCAACTATACACTTCTAAAGTCATTAAATGTAGAGTATATTTTAGTACAACTCTTAAGGTTGATGTCACTGTCATCACTATTTGATGTTGAAGGAACTGAAACCCAGGGATTAGCTAATTTACCATTTGTAAGTGGGTTTGTAAGTATGTCAATAAGGATTTTCTTTTAATTGTTTATTTTTGTGTAAAAGAACTGGGGTGTAGGCCAGAGGTGCAGGATGGACGGGTAGTAACAGGACTTACCAGAGACAAGAGTGGGGAGCAGAATGGGAAGATCTACTGAAATACACTGCTGAGGGGAGCAGCGCACAAGACAGGGGAGCTGTGCCATGTGGGTCAGCTCCCTGGTTGGGGGTCAAACTTAAGCCATAGCTGTAATAACACTGAGACTCAACAGAAAAGCCCTGTGGAGTAAGTTTTTGAACTGAAGCATTCTGATTTCAGAGCCCATATGTCCATCCCTATCTTAACACTTACATGGTAGACTCATTCCTACTGTTTATTGAAAACTTGCTGTTAGGAACTTCCATATATATGACCTAATTCAATCTTCTGACACATACTTTAAGGTAGGCATCATCACCCTAATTTTTCAGACAAAGAAACTGAAACTCAGATATAAGCGACTTACTCAAGGTCACTCATTCAATAATAATCAGAACTATATCTCTAACCCATGTCTTTCTGCTCGATTGCTTTCATGCTTTGTATGCTTTCCCAACTCCTAAGTAAATTCCCTTCTTTCAGTACCTTTATTCTTCCCTATCTGTATGTTCTCATGGTCATCTTTAATTTTCAGATTTGTAGTTCCTTTCCTGCAAACCTTGATAACATTAATCATTTAATATTGCCCTTCTAACCAGCCTATAACCTGCTCCTCCTTAAAAAGTCCTCCAGATTTAGTGTTCATTGATCTTTGCCTGAACCATATTTACCACAATATTTGCAAAATGATGATAATTTTCCAACTCTAGCACACCCATCTTCCAAATCCTCACAAATGACATCACACAGCTAACCTTATATCTAATTCTTCAGTCAGTCAACAAACTTGCTAAACTTTACTGTACTAGTTACAGTGCTTTGGCTGAGACCACAAATATCTGACTAATTCTCACGTAGACAATAAAAATGCTTCATGGTCTCTCACATGACAAGCACATAACAAAATGTATGGAAGCAAGTCAGTTCCAGGGTTGCCTAATTAAGCAGTTCAATAACGTCATTAAAGAAATAAGCTCTTTCCATGTTTATGTTCTACCATAAACTTGAATCAATATAGAAATACTATGTAAGAATACTATTGTCCCTGTATGAAGATAGCAACATTCATGCTTCATGCCATTGTTTTTCCTCAAATAAATGATTTTCAATTGAGCTGCCCCAGATAACTTTATTAAAAATTTCAACTTTCCCCTCTGGCATTCTCTTCCTTCCCTGTTTCATTTTTTTCTCTCCATATCACTAATCACCATCAGTATGCCTGATATTATATATATATATATATTTTATTTGTTTCTTCTCTACCCCATTAAAATATAAGTTCCATAAGAGCAGAAACTTAAGTCTGTTTTGTTTACTATTGTATCCCTAGTGCCCAGAAATAGGAGATAACCAATCAATATTCACTGAATTGATGAAAGGTTACAGAATGATTGCCACCATACTAAGCATCACATCCTCAAGTAACAACTTTGTAAGCAGCATGAAAGAGGTATGGGACAAAGAGGTTATTTTCTTCCAAAGCTTTCAACTTTGTTCAGAGAGGGCAGTCTTTCTGTGAAACCCCACAACAGACTGCTGTAAGGTGTTATTAACCAGAACACATGCTGAGGCAGTGGTCACGTGCTCACCAGGAGGCTCAGTAGGAAAATGCGAATGGGATAGCCAGGATTGGCTTAGAGTAATACTGATTCATCTCCTGGACTAGGCAAGGAACAACTCCAGGTTTTTCCTTTAGCATAAAGAGTGGA
Organism: Condylura cristata; assembly: GCF_000260355.1. Classification (NCBI taxonomy): domain Eukaryota; kingdom Metazoa; phylum Chordata; class Mammalia; order Eulipotyphla; family Talpidae; genus Condylura; species Condylura cristata. The sequence continues at coordinate 29,799,835 of NW_004567128.1, read as the reverse complement.
CATGTGAGGCCATCATGTGAACAACCTACAGTGTGTGCCCAGAAGCTGAGCATCCCCTTAAGAATACCTTGTAGCCCCTGTTCTTCTCTCTTTCCTCCACAGCTAGGGCAGTCCTCATCTATCCGGACAACTCTCATGGGACCTTTCTGTTACTTAGCTCAATATACCTAGTGATGCTGATAGTCTCGAATACTATTTCCTATTAAAAGAGTGTTCAGAGTTGAGATGAACCTGGAGCATTTTATTATGTCAGAAAATAAGAAAGTGTTCAAGAAATGATATATCCCAAGGACTAGCAGCCAGATGGAGAGGAATTTTCACTATTCATGTATGAAACCACTTGAGCATCAAAATAAAAGCTAGAAATGAATTATAAATCATAGACGAAAAATAGGAGCACATGAGTCCATAGTGGTGATAGGTAAAGAGGGTAAGAAATGACCAAATTTATAGTAGAGTACTGGGAAATGACTGACAAATGTAGAAGGAGTGCTAGAGTTAAAACAAACAAACAAACAAACAAACAAACAAACATGGCCCTCCCTGGTGGCGCAGCGGGTTAAAGCACAGCACTGAGAATCTAAAGCCGCTTCCTCATGAGTTCGATTCCCGCCTGCCCCGGAGGAGATCCACATGGCGAGGCAGACCTCTCCTGACCCGCCTGCTGCTCCCCTCAGCAGTGTATTTCGTTGATCTCCCTGTTTTGCTCCCCACTCTGTCTCTGGTGAAGCCTCTCACTGCCCCTGAGCCTCTGGCCTGTACCCCAGTTCTGTATGCACAAATAAATAAATCTTTTAAAAAAAAAACACAACACATTTTTATAGCCATCATGGCTTTCGTTCAGGTAACAATCCACAGATATTAAATCCAGGGACATTTTAATGAGGAGCAGGTTATCCCCACAAATTGCAAGAGGCAAACTAGTAACTACACTATGCAATGATTGGGAATCATCTTGGCTGGGCGATCAAAATTAAGATGATCAATGAAGGGGAAGATGGACATTATGAGGCTGTATAATAATTCATAAAACAGACAGCATCACCTAAGTGACATTCCAGTCTGGAATACATACCTTGGATATAAATGTGAGGAAGTATCAGGCAAGCACAATGAAAGATAACATATTTTTTAAAAAGGACAAGGTGAAGAGGATTATAGTCTTCAAAATGCCAATGACATAAAAGACAACGAAATGGCATTGAAATTTTCAAGATCAAAAAAAGAGAAAAGATAAATAACAATTAAATCTAATACATGATCCTAGACTGGATCTTATGGAAAGTAGATGATTTTAAAGTGCCACATCAATGTTAAATTTATGTTATCAATACTGTACTGGGGCTACATAAGAGATTAATGAAATATTTCTGAGTAAAGTGGTCATGATATATGCAATATGCTGTTGAATGATTTAGGAAAAATGAACTATTGATATATATATGTGTATGTATACAGAGTTAAATGACTGATAGGTAGGTAATTAGGTAGGTAGGGAAGTCGGTAGATATAGCATTTGATAAAGCAAATAAGGAAAAATGTCGGCAATAGCCGAATCTGAGTAAAGGGTATATACATCTTTTTTTATATAAATGCTTATTATTACATCTTTACAACCTAAAAAAAAAGCACTCAAATACAACACTTTTGAAAATACAGCTGATGATCTATTCTGTTCAGTTGAGAAGTCTTCCTTGCTAAGTTTTGTGGACACTCTCAGGATTCCAGAATACTAAAGAAAATCACCTGTAGATTTGCAGTTTGGCAAATAAGAACTCATCCCACTTATTTGTGGGAAACCCCCAGGAGCAGAATAGTTACTCAACATACATTAACTATGTGCCAGGCACTGTATTCCATACATGCTGGGATAAAAGGTGACTAAGGCAAGCTTCTTGATGGCAAGAAGTTCATGAATAGACATGTAAGCTACGTGTCAAGTGCTATAATTAGAGGAATGCGCAGGCTCTAGACGAAGCCAGAAGAGCAATAACTTATTCAGCTGGGGGTGGGGATCAGAGGTAGCAAAGGAATGTGAAGAGGTCAGGGAACATTTCACCAGAGAAGATTCTTAAGTTAAGCCTTTAAGAGGTTAGCCTGGTGGACAATGAAAAGGGAGGACGGACATTCTTGGCAGATAGAAAGGAATGAAAGAGGAGGGTAGTAGTTAAGAACACAGACTCTGGAACCAGACTGCCTGGGCTGAACTCCCAAGCCTGACATTTATTAACTGCCTGGCCTTAGATAGGTTAGTTAGCCTTTCTCTGTCTCAGTTTCCTCGACTGTCACATGGGAATGATGACAATATTTACTATACAGGGCTGTTGATAGTTACTTGAATATATGAGATCATATGTTTAAGTCACTCTCTGGCACCAAAAGGTGCTCAGTGAGTTCTCTTCATGCCCTTATCAAGAAAGTAGAAGTTTCAGTGAGTACAGTGCATGTTCCTGTCAGGCAATACAGGGAGAAGTGAGGAAGATACGATGCCAATCTAAGGAATTTATACTTCAGCTTAAAGGCCAGGAACGGTATTGAAGAAATGTAATGACTTGATGTAATTAGTGCTTTAAAAAGGTCCTTCTGACTTAGAAAATAAAGTAGGGCAAGAATGGAGGTACAAAAGGCAGTGAAGAAGTCATTGCATCAATTCAGAGGAGATGCGATGCAAATCTGAGAAAAGGTAGTGAAGCAGGATGTTATTAAAGATGGCTCCGTATTCAAGAGACATCAGCAGAGTAGAAGTAAGGGCTAACTCCTAGGGGCCTGAATTTGAAAACCAGGACGGATAAAGACTCCAACCTCTGAGAGAAGGAACAGAGAAAGTCTGATTTTAGAGGTCTGGGACAAAGATGAATAATTTTCACCATATCAATCTTGAAGGGACTATGAGACTTTCAAGTGCAGCTATATAATAAAAGATTGGTGTACAAAGTTAAAATTCACTTCACTTAAGACTCACAAAGTAAATCCTACTATTTTCTATCTGTTTGACCTTCAATTGCCTCTATGTCTTCACTGATCCACCATTTCTTCCACTATAAAATGATTGTAATAATCAGAGTCACTAGAGTAAGTAAAAAGCACTTATAAGGTATAAGCTATGACATAAATGCCAGGTAGTTTTCTTTGGTGGACAACTGAAACAAAGAAATGGAAAGACATCCATGCTCATGGATAAAAAGATTCAATATTGTCAAAATAAAAATCAATAAAGTCTGTTGACACACACAAAAAATTACCATTTGTCTAAAGCCATATTGAGGTACCCAGTTCTCTCTACCACAAGCTTTTTCCTGCAAATCCTTAGGGGTTTGTTTGAAAAAAATTATACCCTTGCTCTAATGGCCTTGCCTCATAATTTTCCTATGGAAGTTGTTGCAAAATCCCAGATTCTTCTGGAATAACGGATATAGAGTTAACTATTTAGGTTTCAAAACTAACTTTATTAGTAGTATGTGGAATATCTGGCGAGGGAGGAGACTGTTTCTCTATTCAGGTAAGCTTGTCAGAGTCATTTATTAATTGATATTTTATTGGGTAGATATTTTTGTTGTATCCCCAAACATTGTGACCCTGATTTTTAAATCAGTAATCATTGACTCTTTACTCAACAAATATACCAGTTTCTCAATATCCCTGTCATTCTGTGTGGATGATGAGAAGCTTCACTTTCCTCACCTGCCAAGAAGAAACATTTTTATTTATCCTGCAGGTTTGTTTTTGAGGACTAATGAAATTATACACTGTAAGTGCCTACTCCAAAATCATTCAACAATTGTTACCGGGAACACTCAATATACTAAACGTGGCTTTACGCATTGAAGACAAGACACAGCGATAAACAAAAATAAGTATTACTACCACTGAGGAGCCAAAATAATAGTGAGGGAAGTCTGACAACAACTGAAAAAGTAAAACAAATAATATGGTGAATTGTAAGAACAGTTATGGAAACAGTAAGACAGGACAGAGGGCTAGTGAGTACCACCTGGAGTTAAAGTTCACCATTGAAGGTGCCTGGCGAATGACAGTCATTTATATTAGGTGTCCTGGGTCTCTCTATATGAAGCATACTTGGAATCAGATCCTAGGTGCTTGTAACAGTCCGAACATGTCAAAACTTAACAACAGATGAGGGGCTCACTAGGTTGGAAGGGGAGCCTGAAGATGATCAAGACATGATCAATAGCCACAAGGAACATTTAAGTATATTGTAGTAAGTGTACAGACATGGGATGAGGAGGTTAGAGGGTAGAGGAGTCACACAGTCAAGGGACAAGAAAGGCTTTCTGGAAGTGCTGATCCCTAAACTGAGGCTCAAAGCCTGAGAGGAAAGGAATGAGAAAGGGTGAACTTGGCAGAAGGAATTACACAAGCCAGTGCACAAGGTCATGGGCTAGTGAGATGAATAAAAAGCACGTGAAGCTCAGAACATAGAGTGGCAGGAGATGAAGTTAGAAAAGTAGGCACAAATTAGGGAGACATGGAAAGCTGGGTCATGAAGATCATTCAGAGAACAATTATAGAACAATTAGAGGTTCTCTGATAGACATGTGACATGGTCAGATTTTGCTTTTAGAAATGTAGAAAAAGAGAAAGTGAGAGGGGTGGAAGGAGGAGGCAGCGATGACTGGCTGGTGGTGGATGGTGACTGGACATACATTGTTGTGCAAAGTGAAACGTGCAGGTGAAGTGAAAAAAAAAACTGTACTCCTGGAGTCTATAGAATCTTGGAGAGACCAATCAAAATAATTTTAAAAAATAAAAGAAAAAATATCGTGCTGGTTTAAATTTATAGCTTAGATCACAAGGAAATCAAAACTAGAGGCATTAAATACAAATAGGACATGTCTACATTGTCCACATGGGAAAGCATGAGAGCTTGGATTGCAGGAGATACCAAACAAAAGATAGATGCAAAATTAGAAGACCTTTGTGACTGATTCAGCTAAAAATGAAAAATCAAGTATGACTCCAATGTTTCTGGCTTGGATGGATGGATGGTAAATTATGTTGGCAAGTACAAGAGCAAAGTGTGGATTTCCTGGGAAGATATGCTGAACTCAGTCTCAGATCCTCTAAACCTGATTTTGTGTCTTATTTCCAGAAGAAGTTATTTTGGGACTTATACTTTAAGGATTTGCAATCAAACAGACCTGGATACAGACAACAACATGGAGGTAATGATAAAAGTTACCTCAATGGATGATAAAGAAAATAAAATGGTGCAATGCACATGAATTGCTTAGCATGGTGCTTGACACAGTAAATTTGAAGTATAGATTAGTTTGTGGCTATTATTATTGTTAGCCTCTTTCTTTCCTGAGCTCTGAACACACTTCCTACTTTCAACTCTCCTAAGTTGGCTCTCAAGGTTTTCTAGCTGAATTCCTCTTAACTCCTTTGGGAGTTGCCCCATGAATTTCTACAATCTGCATTAATCATCCTGTTTATTTTCCAGTTTCTTCACGGTTCTGAAAAGAGCTTCATCTTTATTCTGCACATGTTTTCCCTGCTGAGTCACCAACTCAGACTCCCCTTGACCTTCAGATCACCAAATTCATACTGCTTGCTTAGAAAGAATTTTTAACAGGTATAGCTCTCCAGGTCCCAATCTTCTTCTGCATTAAATAAATACCCCTTCAGTCATCAGATCATTTGGTTACTGGATGAAGCTCCCATATATTTAGCACTTATTAGACCAGGGGCTTGACATTTACTTTCCCTCTTCATTTCTATAAAGCTCCTGAGGTAGGTACGAGGATTATTCCATTTTGTAGCTAGAAATAAATAATTATTGGTCATTTATATGATACCAGGTATTGCATGTAACACTTTGCATGCCTTATTTTATTCAATCTCATCCAAAAATGTAAGTACCATTGTTAGTCCCATTATTCAAATGAACAAAGGAAGTTTAGGCAAGCTAGAGTAACATACTTATGGTCCCACAGCTGATTGAAGAACATCAGGAATGGAAGTAAGAGTATTTGCTCCTGGGCCCTGTTGTGTGTCACAACCAGACAAGAAAAGGAAGGGTCAGGGATAGGAGTCCATGCTGAGTGGATGTGGCTACTGCATATCTTTGCATCCGATAGACAAAACTTGAGTCTAATCCTCATAAGGTAATGATTGGGAAATAGAGTTAAGGAGGCTGCTACTTGAAATTATGTCTCCATCACTTTCCCACTCCTCACCCCTTACTCAAACACACATTAAAACTTCTAAAGTCAATAATCAAAGACAATGAGGTGGGGAGAAAGAGATTGTAATTTTACACACTCTCCAAATGCGAGTCTTCATTTTCTACAGTCTTTTTTAGGGAAAATAAGTTAATTTTACATGGTTATAGCTTTTATAATTTGCTTCATTCATTTAACATTATAAAGTAAACCTTTTATCATTCCATTTCATTTACTTATGGTCCCCAATATACATTAAGTTGTTCAGCATTAAGATTATCTCTTCTTTGTCATTAGTGAAAATAATATTGCACTTACAGTATTTGTGCACATAGACTTGTTTTACTTCTGCTGAAGTCTGTCCTTAGGATAGACTCCAGAGAGAAGGATTGCAGTGTCAAAGGGCAGGAATGTAATTATGGCTCTTGATGCAAATTACCGAATTGCTTTCCTGTAGGATCAGAGATATTTGCATTATGGTTGTGAGAATGCAAGCTCATCATTGGTGAATGGGTTTTTTAGTTGCTATTTTTCTTTCCATGTTTTTAGTTTTAGTCTTAAACTTTATTGTTTCTGTGATTGGGTACATGTACAAAGTAATGTAAAGGTGGCAGAAAAAAATAAAAAATTACCAATAGGTAATGAAGTAATTGGCCATGATTTAAAGTCCCTTTCAGGTATATTTGTGTCCATGAGGGTCACTCAGCAGGTAGGTGTTCAGTCCCCTTCAGATCAATTTTTCCATAATGATATGACAGGTGGAAACATGGCCAGCCTGGCAGGAGCCCCAGTTTGGAAGGTTACATGGAGCGCCAGGGGAGACATAAACCAATGTTGGGGGCCTGGTGAGTAGCACATGTAACCAGGACACAGAAGACAAAATCAGTTTGAGGATGAACCAAGAACGATCATTAGCATCCAACTTTCTTCCATTCTGTAATTATCCCAGTAATACCTCCCTCATACAGAACCTAATTTGTAATCCGGCTAATTAAAATCAAGAAGTGGCACTGGCAGTAAGAAGGAAAAGTCCTGCTGTTCTTAGGCACAGCAGAGAGACAGAATAATAACAGCTCTGATTTTGAGAGCTACTGCCATGTGTCCAGTATTGTGCTAACTACGTCCCCTAGCTTAGCTCTAATCCTCACAGCAACCCTATAAAGTGGGTACAATTAAGCTGATTTTACAGATGAGGCACCTGAGGCTTGGAGAGGTTGCACTGGCAGGCAACCAGAGGGGGTAATTAATAGCCTGAACTCTAGAGCTGGAATGCCTGTATTAGAAACCTGGCTTCCCCATTGACAATGTGATCTTAGGCTAATTACTTAACTTCTTTGCCCTTCAGTTTCTTCTAGGTACTTAAAAAAGATAATAATAAAAGAACCAATTTTAAAAGTTTGTTTGCAAGAAGTGAAAGAAACAATGTATGCAAAGTGATTTAAACAGTGACTGGCATATAGTAAGCTATAATCATTATTACCCAACATGCCACAGTCAGTAGAGGAGGATTTGGATTCCAGCCCAGGTTTGTGGGGATCCAAATGTCATCCATTCTCATTAAATCAAAGCTTGTATTCTGTTCTATTTTCTGTCCTTGAACCCCAGAAGTTGTATTTAGGCTCAATTTTAGATCCCTAACCCAGGACCTTGTCTCAGATGAAGTATAATGCATAAAGTGATGTTTAGGTAGAGAGGAGTTTCTGTAGCGAATCACAAGAGTTAACGCTTACAAATCACTTAAAAATGTTCCTGGCATTATTATCTATGTTTTCCATCTATTTCTCCATTTAATCTTCACATCAACCTTCTATGGCAAACACTGCTCCTATCTGACAAAAACTTAATGATTAAGTAACTGGTAAAAGATCACTTAACTAGTAAATGAAGACACTAGGATTTTAATCCAGTGTCTTCACTGGATCACATATGCAGTCATTGTTCACTACTGCCTCTCATTAATGCTAAAGAGCTAATTAATAGGCAGAGGCTAATCTACGTCTCCATCACAGTGCCTGACATATAGAAGAAAGGCATGTATTATGTAATTTTGGAATGTTGAATTAACTGTTCACTATTCCTCTTCACCAAGCTACCCTGTAATAATTGTGCATTTAATCAAATAAATTACAGTCATGGTTTTAATTTGCCTAATTATCAAATTAAGCTCTTTGCCTGGGTTAACATTCAGCATGGCTCAATATAATTAAATCTTCTAAATGCACACCAAAGCTATTCATTCATTCTTCGTTGATTGAGAATATCTACTAGAAATCAAGTTCCCATGCTACATCTGGGGATGCAGAGATAGATGAGGGAACTCAGTCCAGGGGATGGACAGATGTGTATACAAATACAAATGATACTTGCTAATCAGAGGCATGGTAGCAGGGAGGAATATGGGAGAACAGAAAAGGACAGCTAATGTGAATATGCAGGGCTTTTGCTGTTCAATATGTCTTTTAGCAACAGATCTCACCCCACCTCATGAGTATATCACCCAGTTCTGGTGCGCTGATACTTTTTTTTTTTTTTAAGATTTATTTATTTGTGCATACAGAACTGGGATATGGGCCAGAGGCTCAGGGGCGGCAAGAGGCTTCACCAGAGACAGAGTGGGGAGCAGAACAGGCAGATATGGGTGAAGTACACTGCTGAGGGAAGCAGTGGGCGGGTCAGGAGAGGTCTGCCACACCATGTAGTCACCTTCGGAGCAGGCGGGAATCCAACTCATGTGGAAGTAGCTTTAGCTTCTTAGTGCTGTGCTTTAACCCGCTGCGCCACCAGGGAGGGCCTGTGGTGATTAGTTTTATGTGTTTACTTGACTAGTCTAAGGGATGCCAGAGACATTGGAACTCTACTTATGGGTGTGCCTGTGAGGGTAACTCAAGAAGAGATTAAAGCAATACTGCAAGGCTTCACTCAGATATTGTCCATACAGAAACAAATTAACAAAACAAAAATATATGTTTAGACTATAAGAACTATTGATTACCAGAAAGGAAAGGAGGAGAGGTAGGTAAATTAGGCAAAAGAGATCGATTGTATGGTGAAGTTTAGAAATTAACTTTTAGTGGTGAACTTAAATGTTGATTTATAATGATGCACACTTGAAACTTACACGATGTTAGGATGTAGGGTTACCTCGATTAAAAAATTACAAAATTCAGTCAATCTATCAGCTTACCAAATAAATCAGATTACCTTCATCAATGTTGGTGGTCATCATCTATCCCACTGAGGCCCTGAGTTGGACAGATAGGTAGAGGAGAGGAAAAATTTGCTGTCCCCTTAAAGTGGGATGTCCATGGACTCCTGTCTTTGGTTATTGGCCTTCCTGGTTCTCAGATTCTTGGATTCAGACTAAATTATGCCACCAGATGGTTTTTGTTCTCTACCTAGCATGGAAGAGATTGTGGGCATTCTCAGCTTCTGTAATTGCCTGGTTACTAATATAAATAAATGCATAAGTAATGAATAAATAAGTAAGTAAATACTACCACCAGCTGTAGTATTATATACTAATCTTTTCTCTGGAGAATCCAGACCAATAGATCTGACTAATCAGAGAACTCCATATTTCTGTCCATTGCTATCAATTCAAGGATAGACTCAATCCTAGAACTTGCTGGGGCTATTGAGAATGTGGGTATATGTTCTCACTGGGATTACTAAGTAGGAAAATACAAATGCATAGGTCTTGGTGGCTGGTGGCTTCTTGTCCATAACATAGGAAGAGCTTGTTTGAAAACTGGATCAACATGGAGGAGACCAGAGTCAAAATATAGACACAGATTGCTGACACATCACATGAGCATCCGGACCTAGGTCCGTCTAAAATCACCACTTAGTATCAATTACCCTGCTTCTTTGGATTAAGCTTATTTATATTGTATTTATCTCACTTGCAAGCAAGATTTCTGGTTTGTATTGCTAGCTAAACTCTGTGGATGTATGCGCATACATATGTGTGCATTTTTACTAGGTAACGAAGATTTCTTGGAATGAGTAAGGTCTGAGCTCAAACCTGTTGGTAGGGAAACATACTCTAGGCAGAGATTCAGTACAAGTGAAAGCACGGTGGTAGGCTAAACCAGGAAATGGTGTGGCTGTAATGTTTGGTGTGGCCATATGGTAAAGCGAGAGAACAGAGGGTAAAGACAAAGCTGGAGAGCAGGGCAGGGCCAGTTTGAGGAACAGCTGGAATGTCGAGTAGATGGCAATCAATATTTCTTATGTTCCTTTTTTATAGCCCAGCCAGATTTTCACATTTTTTCCTTCTTTTTGTTATTAGTTCTCCAGTAACATACCAATAAGCAGCATCAAAGTAGAATGCTTTCCAGGCATGGGCATTGTCCTTTTGGGGTTCTGACTCACTAAAGGAGCCTCATTATGGGATCATACAGGCTGGCTACTCTAAGTTAGTCAATCCTTGTCTTCCATTTCATTATTAAGAGATATAGCAAGTCACAGACCACAAAATTCCTCAAAGGACATCCGACCCATATTTCAATGGTGAAATACTATCAGGATTGCAATGAAGAGGTATAAAGGGGCAGTGGGAATATCAAGGAAGAACAACTTAAAGGCAACAAGGAAGGTGTGATCTACAAGAGTGACCTTTGAAATGACTTGAAGAAGTAGGATTTGCCAGATGGTACAAGGATGAAGTGGAGGACATTCCAGGTTGTGCTTGGGATAACTGACTTTAGTTTGGTATTTCTGGAAAGCCAGGTATGTGGGAAGGATATTGGGGCAGGATTGGTAGAGGTATATGGTGAAAATGTTGGTTATATAGGCGGGAGTTACATAATAAGGCTCTTAGTGAAGAGGACTTAGATTTTATTCAGCAAACAATGGGAAACCACTGGGAAAAAATGAACAAAAGGTGATGGATAGTTTATACTTCAGATGCAAAGTGCTACAAAGTGGAGAATGGATTCGAGGTATCTGGGGAGAACTGTAGGTGTCAAGGAGTTCGGTTCAGAAAACTTCCACTGGTCTAGATGTGAGGTGCTTATGGAGTAGCAGAGTACGTGGATGGATTTAAGAGCTACTTTAGGACTAGCAATGACAAAGCTCTGTGAGTAGATGTCAGTACAACTTCCAGGTTTCTGAAGTTTTATCTAAGTCAGTGAAAGAAAAAAAAACTTTCCTTTAGCTCTATGAGCTAGCAGACCCTCAGAGATAAGTCATACATTCCCAAATTTGAACATTAGTCTTCATGTGTAAGTTTGTTTATGCACACACATACACACACACAGTGTGTTTAGTATATATGTAGTCTATACATTTTATATATATATGTATATATATGAAGGGGTGTATGTGTACACATCTAGGAACATATGCATACCTAGGATTGCCTTCCTCAAAAGAAAATATTTAGAGGATGTAATTATTTTCACAAATCTATCTGAAACTCCTGGACAAAAGGTAACTGGCTATTCTTGCATCTAAGGGCTAGGTCATTCAAGGCAAAGAAAAATGGTTTCCTCTTTAGCCAATATTTCATAGGCTCACAAGTGGGACTCATCTCTATGCAGCCCAAAGAAAAACTAAGTTATCAAAGGGAGATGAAAATTATAGTTGTATCTATATTTTCATGATTGTGTGCTTACCCAGAGCTTCATCAAAACTACAGTGGGGACTTTGTGTTGCTCAAAGTGTATGCGCCTGTGCCCAGTGTGTAGGGTCACCGTCTCTGACACTCGAGAAGGGCGAATGATAGAAACTTCTTAAAAGCAAAAGGGCTGGATTTTGTGCGCATATGTGACTTTTCTCTTTCTGTGGTTGGAGGCATTGCGATAAGGACTTAATATGCACCAATAATTTGTTTCTCTAATGACAATGGTGCAATTTATTGCTTACAGTAAAGAGCATTTGAGAAATAGAACAAATCATCTAACACACAGTTTAAATTAAGAAGTGAGTTTTGTCTGAGTGAGGTACCAAGAAGGTGCCACATTCAAGCCCACATTTTGGATTGGTGTGGTTCTTTTGAGTTCCACATTCTTGATATGAAGGAGGAACTGATCCGTGGCTGAAACTCCACTAACACAATAGCAAACATTCATCACAGCCCAGCTGACCCTGAACCAGATGACTAATTTCCCTGAAGGGTTCCAAGTAGGCTGACACTAGTGTGAGCTTAGAACACAAACCAACCATACCAACCAATTCCTGTTCCAACAAGCCTTTCTGTAGAACACCAACCACCATAGATGGCAGGCGTGCACGTGTGTGTGTGTGCGTGCACGCACACATTCTCATACTCACAGTTTTGTGCACATACTCACACAAGCTATTTATATTTGTCGGCTGAAGACTCAAACAGAATACTAATGCAAAATACTGAGATTCCATGACACAGTTGATACTGTCTTATGGAAGGATGATATCGGTATGACATCCTGAATACTTATAGGATGATCCAAATGGGATACCCTTGCAATAGAAGGGCTCTTTATAAAGTTCCCCAAGGAATAACTTAAATTCTATACTTTTTCCATTAGCATATACTTATAAGGATTTTTAAAAACTGAAAGTGTCCCAGCTATCGTATTTTGTGTACTAATGTTATCCTTACTAGTTTTAACTCAAAGGAAACAGGCCTCAACCATAAAATCTTTCCCAGTTCTATGTGAAATTCCCTAGAAATTTACTCTTTAGTGGATACCCTACTGAGAATTGCCCTTTGCTGCACGTTGCCCCCCTAACATGTATAGCAAGTGAGAGGGAGGAATCTAGCATTACTTCCATATAATCTGAATATGAATAATACTTGGAACATTAGACCTCTCGACTGATCATTATCAATGCCCCAGATTCTCACTCGTGAGAAACATCCAGCAGAACCAGGTATTGTTAGGTAAGAAGGGGATAAAGAGGAAGAGAGAAACAGGGTTGTAGAAATCCAAGTAGAATAGATTAAAAATGAACACCTTTTGATATTATTTATGAGAAAAGGTGCTCATTTAAAAAATGCTTTAGGTCTCCTTTTGCCTATGAGTTACCTGGCCCCAGTATATCCTAGGCTCACCAAAAGTTGATTTTCTGAGGCAGCACAGAGGGATGATTAGTAAAACAGTGAATCTATCCTGTTTCTGGTTTTATCTGTAAAATAGTGACTCTGACTCTATTTCTTTCCTTACTTTCCCCAAGGGTGTGATGAAACTAAGATGACTTGATAAAATTCACTAAGTATGATGCAAACATGTGCTGCAGAACACTAGATAATAGCCTCAAGACACAGGTTAGAATTCTGTAATATGATAATTTGCCTAATACAAATAGTAACCTCCCTGGTCTGTAAACAACCTGTAAATAATCTTCAAGCCAACACTAGAAGGTTTTCTGAAATGGTAACAAATCATCCACAAGACAGGAAAAGGGAAGTCTGTGGCTCTGGAATGGAAGACAAAGGAAAGAAATGGGACTAAACAGTCTTTTCAGGCAGTCTTATTCTAGGGGAGAATAGCAAGAATTATAACTGGAAATCAATCCCTTTTTAAAGATTTATTTATTTATGCATACAGAACTGGGGTACAGGCCAGAGGTGCAGGGGCAGTGAGAGGATTCACCAGAGACAGAGCTGGGAGCAGAACAGGCAGATCGAGGAAGTACATTGCTGAGGGGAGCAGCGGGTGGGTCAGGAGAGGTCTGCCACGCCATGTGGATCACCCCGGGGCGGGCAGGGATTGAACTCATGCTGAAGTGGCTTTAGCTTCTTAGTGTTGTGATTTAATCCACTGCACCACCAGGGAGGGCCCACAATTCCTTTTTAATATATGTATTACATCACCTTTCATTTTTGTACAATATATGATATTTCCTCATGAAGTTTCCACCAATTCCCCTGTGCACCATCACCATAGCCCCTTGTGCTCTTCCCGCCTCTGTGCTGATCTTTTTCCCTTCTCCTCCCTTACAGAATGTCTCTGATCTATAGTTGTCTGATGATTTTGATTTTTACTTTATTATAGTTACTTTTTCTTCATGATTCCTTATTTGATTTCTCCACATTCCTCCTGTGAAACCATTCAATATTTTTTATTTTTCTTTCTGCTTATTTTACTAATCATAATACCTTCCAGCTCCATCCATGTTCCTGCAAAGGGCATGAGCTTATCCTTTTTGATCGTTGAGTAATATTCCATTATGTAGATGCACTGGGGTATTAGACCTAACCTCCACATGGTCCTCTAGGAGGACTGATCTGAGTATGTGCAGGAGAGAGGAATGGAGAGAGAGAATAAATATATGTTCCTTGAACTTGGCTTTGAGAACCTCTTTTCCATAAGAAGTGTGAGTTTCTTGTGAATGAAAATAAATTGTTATGGAAAGGAGGTCCTCAAAGTCAAGTTCAAGGAACATATATTTATTCTCTCTCTCTTGCACATACTCAGACCATTCCTCCTTGAGGACCATGAGGAGGTTAGGTCTAATACCCCATGCTCAGTTCATGCTCTACAGGTGTACACACATAGAGGAACTTGAGCAATCAGGGTTGCACTCAGAAGTAGGCATAACTATTTAGGCAACAATATGGGCTAGATAACTGGAAGAAGGCATACAAACAGAAGAAATGGGCTGAGTAGATATATTTTGGGGCTTAATGGTGAGTAATAACTTCTCAGATACTTCCAAGTTCAAAACCAATTGAGATTCACAGAAAGCAGGAGACAGAAATTTTAAATACAGGGTTTCTATTGTGAGAATCTCAATAGAAGGGCAAGGATATCTTCCCATTTAGCCAGACAGAATTGCCAACTCACTCAGAAGTGGGGAAAGAGAACTAGAGAGTTATTTTAATAGAAATACACCCAAATGGAAACACAAAGAGAATAGAATGAAGTATTCCAATCCTTTCTGACCTGAAGTGTTTTTCATTCAGAAAGGAGTCAGAAGTACTGTGTGGAAATGTGTGTTCAAATTAGAATTTCTAGAAAGTTCAGCAAAGAAAGAAAGTTAAAAAAAAAAAAGAAAACAGAGAATAACTGCTATTTAAGTCTTCTTTTTTCCTAAAAGATAAACTGGTAACTAGGGTTCTAATGAAGAATAGTCTCTGTTGAGGATTTTAAAAAATATGTTTATTTATGCATACATAACTGGGGTACAGGTCAAAGGTGCAGGGATGGTGAGAGGATTCACCAGAGACAGAGTGGGAAACAGAACAAGCATTCTGACGAAGAACACTGCTGAGGGGAGCAGCGGGCAGGTCAGGAGAGGTCTGCCATGCCTTGTGGTCACTTCTGGGGCAGGCGGGGATCAAATTCATGCTGAAGTGGCTTTAGCTTTTAGTGCTGTGCTTTAACCCCCTGCACCACCAGGGAGGGCCCACAAACACTGATTTTTTTTTTTAATTAGTAAAGAAGCAAGACTATCCAGTTATCTGGATTTTTTTTTTTTTAATGAGGTGGAAGCACAAAACCACTTTTAAATTTTTGCTCCCTAATTCTGCTGTTTGGTCTTGCCATGTCTGTCACTTCTTGTGATCCTTCTTGACTTTCAAGTATTAGCATAATATTTTAACTATTAGCAGGATCCCAATTCCCTGTAAATCCTCTTTAACAATCTGATATTCCTGGATGAGATTATCCACTACAAATGACTTCAACTTCAATCCAAATGTGTATTATCAGCGACTGCAATTCTCTTGAAATTTCTGCCTGCCTACTGGACATTCCACCTTTATTTCCTTCACAGCTTCACATACTTTAGAGTGAATTCATTCATTATTTGTCTCTTGGCTACCTCATATATCTGTATGCGTGTGCGTGTACACACACACACACACATACATATCTCTGGATTCATTTCTATGCTTTATTTTCACTTGCTTCATCTCCATCATCAAGTTTTTGTTGGCAAATATTTTATGTTTAGCCACTTGTCAGGAAGTTGTCATAGGATTTGCAAACTGTAGTGGAACTTCAAAAAACAGGTAGCTCAAACCCCACAATTTATAGAGAGGAGGAGTGACCTGCTTAATATCACACAGTCATTAAATTGCAAAACCAGTTTAAAATCCAGGCAGGCATCTCAAATTCAGCCTGTCCACTATTCAATCACGCTCCCACTAACTGTACTTCCAGAAAGGAATGAGAGACTTACTACCAACACTTATTTTTTAATAGATTTATTTATTTATGCATACAGAGCTGGGGTACAGGCCAGAGATGCAGGGGAGGTGAGAGGATTTACCAGAGACAGAGTGGGGAGCAGAACAGGCAGATCAATGAAGTACACTGCTGAGGGAAGCAGAGGGCAAGTCCGAAGAGGTTTGCTGCTCCATGTGGTCACCTCCTGGGCTGGGATCAAACTCATGTGGAAGTGGCTTTAGCTTCTCAGTGCTGTGCTTTAACCTGCTGCGCCACCAGGGAGTGCCCACAAACACTGTTTTTTGTTTTTGTTTTTGTTTTTTTTTAATTAGTAAAGAAGCAAGACTCTCCAGTCAACCTATGTTCAAAATGTGCACTTATGTTCTGTTTGCATCAAATTGTAATTCATGTTTTTCTGCTTTAGTGATGGAAAGGATAAAATAAAAGAGTGCATCAAGATGTCAGTGTGGAGTAACGCTTGGAATGAAAATAGATTAGCTAAGGGTGAACTCAGTGCTTGCTTTCAAAATATGGTTCTGAGCCCCCCCTTTTTTCTTTACTTTTTCCTTACCAAAGGAAAAAAGTGTTTTCATATAATTATTTCATTTTAGTTCTCCACAGGCCTAGGAGCTCAGAAGGTCAGAGTTTATTAGCTGAAGTTTACAGATGAAGAAAATGAGAGTGAAACCAGTGAGTTCAGTGATTTGCCCAAGGCTACCCATCTAGTTAGTGACAAGGCCAGGGCTCACATGTGTCTCCTGCTTCCAAATCTCTTTCCTCTAGTCTAGACATATAATTCTAGTAGTCCTTGAGTGCTGACTCCATATCCTGTGCACTGAACTTTGCAGATTTCAATGTACTGAGACTGAAAGTTGCTGAGTTCTACCAAGTGACCGTCATGGAGATAATAGTCTTATCCCAAAAAGAAAAGTTAAGTTTCAAGGAGGAAAGAGCAAATGAATGCTATGTCATAGGTTGACACACAAAGTTTGAAAGGCTGAAGCTGTCTCATATGAATCATCTCTAAGGACCTTTAAAATGTGGGTTGTAAATAGCCAAACTGTAGTATTTATTAGGAAAAGTCAGCTTAGAGCCATGTGATGCACACTGAGCAGAAACGACTGTGAAAAGAGGGGAGCCTGAGAGTGAAGTTTCAGGGGTCGGGTGGAGCACAGACCAAGTTCAAGTTTGTTCAAGAGGTAGTGACAGGTGAGAATATAGAAGCAGAGAGAGAAAACTTTCTGGCATTAGGATCCTTCACAGTGAGGGAAAAGCTGCATGCTCGGGGCAACCTTTCAAAATGACCCCGCATACCTGGTGGGCACACTGCAGCCTATGCACACAGCCAGAGACGGAACAGGCCGAGAGAGAGAGAGAGAGAGAGAGAGAGAGAGAGAGAGAGAGGCATGTCCTGTTGAGTCAGAACTGAGCCAGCCCTGGGGACTTTCCTTGAAGCCCTTTTAAAAGCCCCTACCTGTATGTGCCTTCCAAGAAAACCTGGGGGTAGGGGAGGGAGACAGTGAGAGAAACTCTGGATCAGAACTTGGAAATCAGCACAAGCTTTAGAAACAAATTCATGTTCAAGATGATTACTGTGGGCATTTCTTTGATCTGTTCTAAAAGCCCAGCTCAGAAACTACAGCCTCAAGCATGAACGGATGAGCAGAGATGTTCTGGACCCTGAACATAGCTGATACTTTCAAAAGGCGAAACATTGTTAATGGACCGGCTTATCCATGGATGCTCTTCCTGTAGGTTTGTTTAGGAGTGGAAACAATAAGGCTAGTCATGAAGTTTGCTGATTCCTGGCTGGGTCATCTCAGTGGGGCAAGTGCAAGGCCTTGCCAGGAACTCCAGATGACTGGAACATACACAAGCTCATAGAAGCCAGAGCTGAGCCTGGGTAAAGCTAAGCCCGGGCAGGGGGCATCCTCAAAGTGCTTCTTTATTTAAACTATGCTCGGGGCAATGTTTCATAATGACCCCACACACCTAGTGCGCACAGCAGCCTATGCACACAGCTCCACTGTGTTCCCTGGCCTGCTTACTTTACTTTCCATCCCTCTAGGCAGGGTCCACAAATTAGCAGTCTCCTGGCCCTCCCAGGCCCGGGTTCTCTGGACCTTCAGAAGAAAAGGGCAGTCAGAGAAACAGGAACGCTGAAATCTCTAACCGGGAAACCAGCGTTCCTGCCCACTGGGCCACGCGGGCCATCCACACTCAACTTTCACCTCCCCTTGCCTAGGCTGGCTGGAGAGGCGGGGAACCCGGCAGTAAGGAGGAGGACCAAAGAGAGGGCCTGCTTGAATGAAACAATGTAACAATTGATGTGAGGCCTCGCCTGGCTCCCACTCCCCAGTGATCCTATAGGCGAGGACCCAGTGACTGCCCCTCTCCATTGCTCCGTTTTCTTGTCCGTTAGCGCTATCCCTCCGCCTCTCCTTTCTTTTCTTTTCTTTACTTTTTTTCCCTTCTCCTTTCCCCCCTCTCTCCCCCTTTCTCCAGCTCCGTGTCATTTCCTCCTTGTGCTCGCTCGCTGCCAGAGAGTCTCCAGCCTGGAGAGTAGGCGGAGCGGGGCGGTGCGGGGTGGCGCAGCGCTGGAGGGCAATGGTGGCGGAGCCGCTGGGGGCGGAGGCAACGTAGCCCCCGCGGAAAAGGAGCCCCGCGGCGCCTCAGCCAAGTGGAGGATGGAGAACCGGCCTGGGTCCTTCCAGTACGTCCCGGTGCAGCTGCAAGGGGGGGCGCCCTGGGGCTTCACCCTGAAGGGGGGTCTGGAACACTGCGAACCGCTCACGGTGTCTAAGGTAAGAAGTGGCGGCTCTGTCCCACCAGTGCCCAACTTTGAATGGACCAGCGGTGAGCGGGCTGCAGCGATACAGGGCCCTCAGACCAACTTTGAAGGGTAGCTTGGCTGACTGCGAACGTCCCCCCAGGAAGCTTTCTCCGCAGGGAAGGATCTCGCCACCAGCCTAGGCGCAGACACCTTCTAAGGGTGGCGGGAGCAGAGGAGGAGAGTGTGGCTGGCTCTGAGGCTGAGCCCTGCGCACAGGCACTCTCGGGAGGGCTTTGGGGCAGACTCTGCTCCCCCACGTCGGGGTAGCTGTGCCCCTCAGTTTGAGCTGGAAGAAGGGGTGGCTGTTGGGGTTTTTTCCTTGGAAGGTCCCGCGCCCCAGCGGGACAGGGAGGGGTGGGAGGAACAGGCAACCCAACTTGGCAGCTTTCTTAGCAGCAGTGGCCCTCTACAGATTCCTGGGCTGTCCCTTCGGGCAGGTTGCAGGGTGAGGGTCTGGCGGGGAGCTGTGGTGAGACGTTGGTGGCTTTCGAGCAGCCTCACTTCCCACGCGCACATCCATTCAGCTGGCGGGGCGTAGCTGCTGCCGCTTGAGCTCGGCCTTTGCCTCTCTCCCGAGTCCTGCCCCAGGGCCGGCGAGATTTCCTGCACGTTGAGAAGTGTGGAGGAAACTTTTGCGCCATGAAGCACAGCTGTGCTGGAGCTGCCTTCGCCGCCGCCGCCAGGGTTTGTTTGTTTTAGGAGACTCTGATCTGCTGGAAGCCAAGTTGCCGCAGAGGACAGGGGCGAGGCGCTCTCCTGAGTGCCCCAGAGCCCCCCCCCCCTCCCAAGCCAGCCGCCCACGTAGGGGTGAGGATTGGTGAGGGCCTCTGAGGAGGTTACAGGGGAGAAACCCCTGGAAGATGCACCTTGAGGTGCCAGATAGCAAGTGAAAGAACTTCATGAACTTTAGCCCTTTTTTGTTGTTGTTTGTTTTTGTTTCTCTTGAATGGTCAAATCTGAAAAGTTCTCTCCCTTTCAGCCCCCTCGAAATGCAGTTGAGATCATAGAGATGGGTTTGGGTTGGAGATGGAAAGGTGGATTCGCAGTGTGGAACAAATGTCACTTTATTGGGGGGGGGGTGACTGTCAGTCATGTCTCAGCAGGGGTAGAAAGTTGGGGGCAGACACACACCTGCACTGCTTTGGTCTTGCATTGGAACAGCTAGTTAACTTGTAGTATAGGGTGTCTTTCAGGCCTGGGGGCCCACACTTGGCAACCCTGGGGTGTTGCCATGAGGTACACCAATCATCTTGAGCAGTCTACCCTGTGCTGAGGGGCTATCAGGAATACTTGGGATCTTAAACCTCCCCAAGTACCAATTACCAGCCCAGGATCTTCGTCCTGCACCTCCTCACCCCCTGCTAGTTATGAATTTGAAACCATCCTGAGATGCCTTTGTCAACCACCCACCATTACATCCCCTCTTAAGACACACACCACCAGTGTTCTCTGGGGGAAAATAATAAAGTTTAAAACAAATATCCCACTCTCTCACACAATCCCTTTGGGGAGGGGATCCTGGTCTAAATTGCTTCTGATTGGACTCCTCTACCTCAGCTGCCCACCAACGTTACAACTGGCTATGCAGCCCTCCATTGTCTAGAGATTCCCCTCTTCTTACTCTCTTTACACCACTCACAGAATTTCCACTCTGCCTAGACAACCTGCATGAGCCATTGTGAGCGACACCCCAGAGTGCTCACTGCTATGGTCTCAGCTTCTTCTGCAAGGCAGTGCAGGCATGGTTGGGGTGTTACTAAGTACGGGGCAGCCAGCAATTTGTGGTCTGGCTGGGGGATTATTTGAGGGTAGATGAGGGTTTCCTTGGCCAAGCCTTTGAGGAAGTGACTGGTGTGTTGAGAGGCAGGGTGCCTTTTAATGATTCCCTTTCCGCTGAATGTACAGTTGACCCCAGTTATATGAAGGCTCATTATTATTACACTCATTTGGATATGCAGGGAGTAAAATCATTTCTCTCGTCCTTCCCTAATAGCTCCACTCCTTACAGTAAAAGTCAGCTGTATATTACTCAGTTATCCCCAGCATTAGAGTACTTTTTCGTGCAATATTAGCCTGTACTTTTTTTTCTTGCCAAGACACTCTGTACCATATTTAATTGGTTCCCTTTTTGTTTGCTGTCTACTTGAAAATGACCTCAGTCTGCACACACTAGTGAGGAGAAGGTTGGAGGGGGTAGAAAGAGAATTGGAGCAACAGGGCATTGCCAACCTGGGTCTAGTTTGTGACTTAGGCCATCACTAGCCATGGCATCCTACATACAGTGCCAGGCCTCCTATAGGTGCTCCCATGTGCAGGAGGGTTCTAGGTGGGCATTAGCTAAGACTGTGGCAGTGAAGCGGTCAGTCTTCTCTTACTTCTGGTCCTTTTCTCCTCTTAAGTGTTGTGGATGGAGGAACATGGCACTTTGTTCACTGGCATACCGCAGTACTGCTTATTGGATTTCCCCACCTCTGATTTCTATCAGCCTTCCTATCAGGCAGTCAGGGAAGGTTGTGAGGAAAGTGTTGGAATAATTGAAGTTGTAATGCATTGAGTGGCTTGCCTTAGTTTTTCATAAGTGAGTCAATGGTAACTTCAAGTTTATTGTGTCTTCTACTACTTGCAGAGTTGTTTGATATTTTTTTGGTAGTGTTGTAGCTTGTGAAGGGGCCTAGGGCAATACCTTTTGGGTGATGTATCCATTCTTGGCAGCCTCCCATCCCAGCAGCCCTTTCCATGGTAGCCCATAGTTCGCAGGAGAAGTCTTGGCTATAGGTACTCTCTGTTGGAATTTGAGCTCACAGAATAGAAGGGGACTGTTTTGTGAGACCAGATCACCTTGGGCGCAGCAGAGACAGATTATGGTGGGAAGAAGCCATGGAGGGAGGGCTGCAGGAAGGATGGTGGTGAATGTTGGAGAACCTCCTCTGGGGTTAGGGGTAGAAAACAAAAGTGATTTGGCTCTGGCTGGTGTAACTACATGCTTGGAGATAATTTGTAGAACAGATAGAGACATCTCAAGAGTAGAGAAATTGGTGAAAAGGTAATTAGTGGGAAAAGCAGGCCTGGAAACTATGAAAGTTCACCTTGTAGTTGTCTTGGGAGAGCATTTGGAGCAGAAAAAAATCATGTTGGGGAAATGATCATTTCCTAATGTCTTCGGTAATTTGTTTGAAAGGGGGAAGTCAGCAACCTAAGTTTTGGAGACTAGTATGATTTTTCCTGAAAATCAAGTGACAAAGAGTGGAAACACTTTTTTTTTTTAAACCTACTATTGATTATCCCAGATTTAAGGCATCATTTATGATTTCCCAATATATCATGATTCCCAAGGAATTGTGACTGAAAAAGGATAGGACCCATGATCTGGGTATTATTAAAACCTTTCGTTAGCATCTTACACTGCCTCATTGACACAGGGAGTCTGTCTGGAAGAAGATTCTTTTCTAATCATGCATGTTTGTTTTGCTACTGAGGGGACCGCCTTAGCAGTGTAGACAGTCATCTGTGAAGTTGGCTTCCTCACTGAACAAGATCCTCTCTGGGAATGGGTCACCTTTTCATGCTTGATTGATGACACTGATGATTCTGCATCAAATAAGACCTCACATAGACCTCAGAATCTAGGTTATATCATGCTGTTCCTGTTCCTCATACGTGTGTGTGCGCACGTGTGTGTGTGTGTGTGTGTGTGTGTGTGTGTGTATGAGAGAGAGAGAGAGAAAGAGAGAGAGTGAGTTGTAGAGCTGTAGCATAAGTTTTCAACATTCTTATTTTGAGTTCTTGGAAATGTGCCCTGAGGTTGGCTGGGGGTGGAGAAACAAAAGGGTGGAGATCACTGTGGAGATGCAAGAAAAGGGGAAGGAAATTTGGGAAGGAGGATGAGACAGGGCAGAAGGTAGGCTCACATATTTGCCCTTTTCCTTGTCCACTTTTGGAGGCAGTCTCTAACTGGCACAGTGAAGAAGTGGGGACTAGTTACTGCCCTGGAACAAAGTAGGGTGGGGTGGGGTGTAGCCTGGAGGAAGCCTCATCTGCTCATCTCCCCACTTAGTGCATTGTAGTATCATTTACCCTCTCTAGACCTAAAACCCTATTTGCAACATGGGGGTATGCATACCGGCCCACTATTTATTACTACAGATGATGTGAGAATGAATTCAGGAAGCTCTACCACTTGCTGTCCTTAGTCTAGGAACATGGCTTGACATGCTCTTTAAGTTGTTGTCAGCCCCTCTCTGAGCCTCACTGTGACCTTATTTCTAGAAGGAGATGAAATTTCAAGAGAACCTGGGTAAAGTCAGATTGAGGCTATCTTGCAGCTGCTGGTAAATTTGGTTGCAATTTTGAGTTCTGAATTGGTTCAATGGTAGTGTTATATGAGAAAGGGTAATTTCTGTGACACATTCTTAGCTGTGTTGCAAGCCAGGCCCAATCCCAGACCCCCCAGACCAGGGCTTGGTATTCACAAAAGGACCTTTATGGTGTGCTTCTTGGGAGCTTGGTCAGCCTGGTTACTTAAATGAATCCCCTCCTCATTTCTGCCTCTAGAATCAGCACAGATGTCTACTGTCTCAGTTCCACAACTGATGCTCCCACAAAATAGAAGGCTTTTGGGTACACGGGATAGGCATGCATCCAGAGAGATAGAAAGAAGTTTGAAGGGAGGTAGAGCAAGAAAGGTGGCGAGTGGTATGTCTGGTAACCCTTGGCTGAACTTTGGGTACACACTATTTCGGGGTCTGCTGAGCTGTCATAATACACCTGGTACCTTATTGAGATCCATGTGTGTGTTCCCTGAAGGGAAAAGGCCAGTGCCTCTCCAGGTCTCAAAGAAAAGAGTTCAACTCCAGTTGGAAGACACTTGAGCATTGTCCCTTTAAAAAGAAAATTTAAATGATGCCCCCTCTCACTCCAATTTCCTCTAGGAATTTTTTTAAGAGAAAAAAAGAGACCAAACTTGGAATGGGTGTTTATGGAGTGATCATCTGGAAGGAGGAACATGATTTTTATAGGCTTCTTAGGGGTGGCAGCTGGGGGTGGGTGGGGTAGCATGTGAGGACCTATCTGAGAAAGGTAATGAAGAACAATAGACATTATGTGAAGGCTGTTTTCACCATTCACCCCATTCCTCTGACACCCACCTAAGCACCAAATGCAGACTCAACTCGGAGCTTCTGCTCTAATGCTGTGCCTGGAGCAGAGGGAGAATCACAGAATCTCAGAGTGAAGAGGGCCTTGTGGAAGTCACCTGGTCTCAGTCTTAACCAATTCACAAGCCTAATGTGCAGTAGTGCTATGCTTTTTCCCCTGTGGTTAGGGGCAGTTTACTCCCTCTTAGCCAGTCTGTCTCATTGCTGGAAAGTTTAGACAGTGGACAGCTTTTTCTTCTGTTGAGCTACAGTCATTCTCCTTCTACCTAGCACCCATGGGTCCTAACTTCTTCTCGGGGCCATTTAGAACGGGGTGCTTGGTGTGCCTTTGGACAGCCTTTGGGAGGGATGAAGACAAGGAGGATGTGACCTCTCACTTTTCTACACTAAAGAGCTCTGACTCTCACAGCTGTTCCTGTTACAGGACCTGAAATCCAGTCACTCCTGTTCCCCCAGCCCGTGCTGGAGGCACTGACCCTACCCGTGTTCCTCTCGTGCTGAGGAACAGCATCCCAGTGCTTGAGGAGAGCGTCACCAAAGTAGGTTGGGCCAAAAATACAGTTGAAGTCCACTTTGGCTGTTTCTGTTGACTCTACTACACCAAGGTCCTCAGTCAAACAAAGCCTTAGTGGAAATATCCGTGTTAGCAAGCCATGCCTTCCCGAGGCTTCTCTGTAGGCTTCTGGGAGAGACACATAATCAATTTGAGAAGGACACGTTTGATTCCTTACAATTTATTTAATATTGTCCCTAGCACAGGCCAATCTTAGGAAAGGTGTTCTATAGGAGATGGCAGAGAAGACCTAAGTCCTGACTTCAAGGGGTACATATTTTTTTATATGGAGTAAAAGAGAAGAAATTTGTGTAATAGAAGGAAGTAACATTTTGTGAATACTGTCAAAGTCAGAATTCAGAACTATTTTATTTAGTCTTCTTAGAAGAATTTCTAGGAGTAAGCTCCCTAAACTTAGTTTTCCCCTTATGGGGAAAATAGGTGTCTCCAAGCTTCAAGATGCTGACCATATATGATGTGCCAACAGTCCCCAACTTCAATGCCCCCCATGTTAGGATTGGACATGGTCTCTTCCTGTTCACTGTCGCATGCTTAGACAGTCAAAGTCCCTGCTGTTGCTTTCCTCCCTGGGTGGTGAAGTCTTCTATTTGTACCTGCGGTATCCACAGAGTCACAATTGCTGGAGGACCTCGTATCCCAGTCTCATTCCCCAGCCTAACATCCACCGGCTTTCACCACAGCAGGGAGAATACAGTTTCCCACCCCTAAGCCCCTGATCAGGGAGGGTATTGACATGGAACTTAATCCTTATTATTACTGAGGACGAGTGGCCTGAAGAAGAGAGAGTGGAAGTTCAAGCAACATGTCACACTCACTCAAAATTCTTGACAGTGTCTTTCTGGAGAGGCCCATTTAATTGATAGTGGATGACTGATGATATCATATTTATAAATATTTATGGTATCCTATCTGTTGGACACTGTATAGCTCTAGGCTACTTATTTGAAACAGATACGTTGGTCATTGGAAAGCAGTCCATCTATAAGAATACGTGTTCCGATATCTCCCTTTCACTGCACCGAGCTGGGTGAGTTGTTGGGGGTTGGGAGGTCACTGCTATCAGCGCTCAAGGTGCTCATAGCCTTGATGCTGGGGCCAGATGTGTGATTGTGCACAATGTGTGAGCGGTTCAATTTCTCTCTGAAACTGAACCTCAGGCTTTCCTGAATTAACTTGCCAGCAGCAAGTGACCCTCATATCCTGCTGATGTTGGTACCTACATCACTCTGACTCAGCTTTGGAGGAGCCAATATTTTGTCTCTTGGTGTTCCCCAGAAATACTGAAATACTCCCTTCGGACAAATGTCAATTAAATCATTAATGATTGCGGGTTTTTTTTTTTTTCCTGGCTGAAGATTGTGATCTAAGCACTGGGATAGTGTGGATGTTTGTATCCTTCCACCTCTTTGCCCCCATCCAGTGTAAATAAGGCCAAGTGGAAAGACTGTTTTAGGCATTTGTTTTGCAAGGGATGACCTGTTCTTCTTCACCTCACACTGACATGTTTACTTGGGCACATAGCCCTTCTGGCTGCCACTGAATTTGGTAGGATCAAGATGGCATGGTTTTCCAAAGTGAGTAACCTTCGACTTCACCTCCATTGCCTCATCTTTCACTGTGGATCTGTGATGATGTGCTGTCAGGAGCGAGCACTGGCCAGCAGCAGCACAGACACTCTCCTTGCACGGAGGTCGCTTTCTTTCATGTCCAGCCTTTGACTCCCAGCTCCCACCACTTAGCACTAGTCCCTCGAGGCCCGAGGCCCGCATTTTGGACAACCTCATTCAAGTGCCTTTGCTTCTTTGTTCATTCATCCTCTGCCTGGTCCTCTGTCCAAACGC
Organism: Condylura cristata; assembly: GCF_000260355.1. Lineage (NCBI taxonomy): Eukaryota > Metazoa > Chordata > Mammalia > Eulipotyphla > Talpidae > Condylura > Condylura cristata. The sequence continues at coordinate 29,773,149 of NW_004567128.1, read as the reverse complement.
AACTTTTTTTCTTCTTTGGTCACAGTGCACCCTTCTAGTCTACTATACTAGCTTTGTCACCCTCTTGGCTCACCCATGCCTCCACTAGGCAGCAAGAGACACTCACAGAATTAAGACTGATAAAATAAAAAAAAAATCACCTCAGCAAACTGATAGCCAGATTGGGGGTGTTCTCTCATAATGTCTCTCTGCCTACCCTATTTCAGTGGAGGATGGGTCTTTGTCATATCCTGAGACTCTAATGAACTTGCTGAATTATCTTAGCCCATTATTGCTCCTCCTGGTACCCTCCTGTTTCTTCTCCGACTCTCCACAGGGCAAGATTCTGCTTTATTAAAGGGTTGCTATAGGCTCTGGGATCCATGCTTGGCCTGGGCTGAGGAAGTGTGCAGGCTGACTGACAGCAAGCTGTTCTTACAGTATATCGCTTTTCTCCACACTGCTGCTTCCTATCTCTCCTGAATTGGCTGTTTCCTGCTATGTTCTCAGGGATGGCATGTGGCATGGTCTGTTAACTTTCACTCAAATCTTTTAATGTTACATCTGCAAGGAATGCAGGAGGGAGGTGGGACTAATTTGACAGGATCAAGGGTTAAGCCCAGTGACTGGCAGACCCTTTGTGGTGTCTCCTGGCCCCCACCCTAGTACCACTCAGCAGATTCCCAGCTGTGTGGTTGTCTCTCTTCCTCAGCCTCTGGCAGGGAAGATTTGAATGGTTCTCCTATACTGCCTTTCACGGTCCATCAGAAATTGATTTTACTTTTGGGGGAGGGGGCTGTAGTGAGATGTGGTAGAACGGGGAGTAAAGCTGGTTCAACTAGTTCTTCTAGAAAGGGGCTCCAGGCTTAGCACTGCAGCCCATCTTTGCTTCTGAGATGACAAGTTAAAGCCATGTCTTTGTCGAGCAGCTTTGCTGTTTTCCATTTCTTTTTGTTTGTGTTTGATGTAAGTAAAAGCTCTCATGAAAACTTCTGCAGGTAGGCAGCTTTTGATGGCATCTTATCTGTCCCAAAGGGTGAGTGATGACACCTGGGAGCTTCAGGGGTAAGTAAGTATCAGCTCTTGACTTTCATGTTCTTTGAGAGGACTTGACTATGAGTTTGGAGCTCTATGCTCATCTCAGTTTGCAGTCAGGGAATATGAAGAGATGGGAAAGACCAGGCAAGGACCTGGGCACTCCACTTATGTGGATGCACCTCATCGGATGGACTCCATGTTGTTTGCATCTCACAGCCACTTGAACCCAAAGGACGGTCAAGAACTAGACATGATGTGATAGGAGAGGGTGTAGACCTGCTAAGTGGTGAACACTGCCATTTCCAGGGGTTTTACATGTAATCTCATTTAATTTGTATAGTAGCTCTTGGAGGCAGAGGTTGATGTCCCTGTTGTGCTGATGAGAGGACTAGGGCTCAGAAGTTAAGTCGCAGACTCTAAGTCACCCAGCTAGTAGAATAGCAGGCATTCACATTTATTTCTGACTCTAAACCACACACTCTTTTTATAATACCATGTTTACATAGATGAAAGAAAGAGAAAGAAAAAGAGTTGGATAAGAACTTGAGGTCAGGGTGGGAGGAACAGATAAAAAAATGAGAAGAAATAAGTTAGTGCAAAAACTGGTAATATTACCAATACATGCCCCAGAGGGGTCAGGCTCAAAGGAAGATTTTTATTTTGTTTCAAGTCTTCAATCAGGGTCAAGGAGTATAAACCTGGAGTCAGAATACCAGAAATTCAGTCTTCACATTACCACGCATTATTCTGATGTCCTTGGGTAAATCATTTTCCCCTCTGTGTCTCAATTTCCTCACTTGGAAGTGAGAACGATAAAACTTGTACCTTTTCTTTTCAATGGGGAGGCAGAATGATTTTTTCCCCTTTATTTCATAAAGTCCTGATATCAGTATATGTGATTCAAGAAAGAAATAAAAAGAATTACTTTGGTGTCCCTTATCAAACAGAAATTCTCTTAAGAGAACTTTGAACGTAAGAGAAATGAAGTGTATGAAGCTACTAGATCATTGGGAGCTGTAGGAAATTGGCAGGGCATCTTTATAGTGAACCTGCTGCTGCTGAATTTGGAAAACTAGACACGATCTCTGGCTAAAGTGTGAATTACCCAGCAATTTGAAAGGTGATGCTAAACCTTGTTTGGCTCCTACCTTAGAGCTATCAATTATCCCCAACCAACTGGCCCATTCATCAATTGACCCAACTGTTGATATTTTTAAAAATACAATGTATGCCTTATCATCTCCTGTATGGTCCCCAAAGAGTTCCCACCACCGATTCACCCGTGCCATCACCGTATTCCCTGTGCTCTTCCCTCCTCTGTTTTCATCCAATTTTCTCCTCCTTCTCCTCCCAAGAATGTCTCTGGTTTATAGCTGCCTGTAATACGCATTAACATATACTCACCCAATGCAGGAGCACCAAAATATACCAGTCAATATATTCTTGTGGAGCATTTAGTAAAGCACCTAGTCCTAAACTAGAATGCAAGCGAGGGCCAACATAAAACACCTATTCCTGGGAAGGGATGGTTTATTGAAGGCAGGCGTGACTGCAAGTTCAGGAAACAAGAACATATACGTGCTGACACCATGGGATAAAGTCTAGTAACAGTGTTTATTCAGGGGAAAGAGAGCTCATTGAGGGTTGATGTGGTCAGGAAGCTTTGTGGAAAAAAAAAAAGATGAAGAATTTGATCTGGGTCTTGAGGGATGTATAGGATTGGCATAGGTTGGGGAGAAAGACATTCATTTCATTCTTGTTAGTCCAAAAACTGTGTGTCCTGAAGACACAGACAAGAGGATTGAAGCCAGTTTGCTCACCTCACCAGGGACTGAGTAACAACATGAGCTTCCCAAGGACAGGGTGTGTGTGTTGTTAGTTCATTTATTCACTAATTCATTCATTAAATTTATTGAGTGTCTGATCTAAGTGTGAGATACTCTTACCCAGTCTAGAAAATCAGCATAGAGATCCCCAAACGTCAATTTGTTTTCTAACAAATATTTTCACAGTGTGTGACCTGAGTCAGGCACTAGCTTTGTAATCTAACACATATTAATCATTTATTAACTCCATTTAACAGGTAAGGGAATTGAGGTGTAGAGAGATTAGGTAATTTGTCAATAACATATTGTGTGTGATGCATAAATGAGTCAGTGGAGATCTGCTGGATTGCTGCAGAGGAATGGGGTATAGAGGTAAATGTGTTTGAACCAGCTCTTCTGAAGAACCCAGAACACTAAGTTTTAGTATAGAAGTAGGCTGAAAAGCTTTTTTTTTGGGGGGGGGTTAGAGAATCAGAATTAATGTATTAAAAATAAACTCTGACAACAAAATAATGATTATTAGAGGGGAAGAAAGGGGAGGGAACAGCTCAGTGGTGATGGTCACTAGACATTTGGTGGTGGGCTTGGGGTGATATACAGTTGCTCAGCTGAGAAGCTGTACACCTGAAACCTCTGAAGTATTGCAAAACTAACATTACCTCAATGAAAAGGAAAAAAAAAAGAACTCTTACAAATACATACCATCTTACATACACAGGCAGGGTGTAGGGGCGCTCAGTGGACTGTGGTGAAGGACTATGGGTGTCTTGGTGATAGGTGTGGCCGGAAGAGGTGTAAGCCTATGCCTCAGAATCATATATAGTGCTGGAAATCAGTGTTACCTCAGCAGAAGGAAGGAAGGGTGTGAAGGAGGTAAGGAAGCAAGGAAGAGAAAGAAGGCTAAGAGGGAAGGGAAGAAGGGAAGGAGAAAGGAAGGGACAGAACTGTACAGTTCCAGACACAGAAGCACGCTATGGGAAAGACCTGAACTGAAAAATAGGGACATTTGGAGGGAATCTGTCATCTTGGCAATATGTAACTATTATTGTATATCGCTTGTCTGTCACAGGTGAGTGAGATCCCACACTATTTGGAGTTGGTGAAGAAGTGGAAGTTATAGGTGTATCCAGAGTCTCTATCTCTAAGACTCTTAAGTGGTGATGGGGATTGGGTGGGCTAAAAAAACGAAGTTTCGTTTTGGATCTTCTGAGGCCTAGGTGTCTTCGGGGGTGATCAAGTTAAGAAGTCCTATAGGTCATTAAAAACATGGATTGTTTATTTAAGGCCTCTGGCCGGTTAAAACAACAAATCATTATTTTAGGAGCATAATGGTTAAATGCAGACAATTTGCTAATCTGCTGATTGTTGTGGAAATTAGTTAATTGCCAGACAATCTCATGCCCCAACAGACATCAGAACAGGCCTGCATTCTTATTTAATGGGCTTTCTGGCCCTGGTTCTGTTGTGTAACTCCTTCAGTCTGTGGGATGCCTAGTCACCTGAGGTGTGTGTTACTGGCTCAAGGTCATTTTGCCTCAATTAGTATTTTCCAGTAATGGGGATGTCCAAAAATCCAACAAATAGAAAATTTAGAATAAAGTGTCAAAACACCAAACTTCAGACGTGAAGTTTGTTAGCTGTTCAGGACCATTAAAAATATACATATTGACTTGCCACGATGATGAAGTGTTGTTTTCTGTATAGGAAGAACAAACAATTGAGTGTTAGTAAACTGCCTCCCACCACTGGAGTTTCAAGCCTGTGTTTGCATTTTCGTTAGCAGCATCCTACTCTCCATACAACATAGATAATTTTAATCTGTGAATATTAGTGTTAATATTCATAGAATAAATTGGAACTTCTGTGTTATCTTTGAAAAAGCCTTGCTTGACTTGCAAATATAATTTCATGGCCTTTAGTGGTGTCCACACCGTAGTCTTGCCCTAATTTTTATTGGACAGTGAGGGATTCTCTCCACAAACTCATTTCCTACAAATCTGGCTGCAACATATCACTCTTTGACAAGATTTTTGCAAATTTGGGGTGATTATCTGACACCTAACCCTGCTGCCCTGTATACTGAGATGAAATTCCCAGGAAAGGGGAACATGTGTGGAGATGGGCCAGCCCATCCCCCAGCTACCACCTTTCTTCCTAGACTTGCTTTCTAGATCTAGTACTTCTTTTTTAAATAGCAACATGTATTCACTTGCCTTTTGTTTATAAAACTACATAATCATGAAAACATGGCTTCAGTCTTCACTTCTGTTGTGCAGAGAGTTTCAGTGAACTGAAATGCAGGATGCCGTGGAAATGTTGTGGAATGTGTTCTCCTGAACCCTGTCCCTTCCTCCTTGTAGATACAGCTCATTTCTTGCTAACAGGCTAATGGGCTCTGGGTTTCCTTTACCTAGTTCTTTTCTCTGTGAAGGTGAAATAGCAGGTACTTAGACTTGAAATGGATTTTGATATCCAGCTGCTGGGGGTGTTTTTGTGAAATAGAGTTCCTGAGTGTTTTTGTCTTTACACCAGTTAGCTTGCTGATGCTCTCTGCTCTGTAAGCCACATGGGGTGATGATCCTTTTCCACTCTGGATGTAAAGGGTTAAAAAGAATATTTGCGTTTGCTTGTGCCTTTGCTTGAAGAAATGTGCAGTGCTCTGAAACATGCCCAGGTCCCGAGCATACTGTATCTGCTTAAGGAAGGTTTGGCTCTTAGCCCTTCTCAGCTGCATTAAGGTTCAGGTTACATCTCTCTCCTTCCAGCTGCTAATAAAAGCCAAAAGAATTAAGATCAGGGAGAGTTAATTCTCACTGCTAAGACCCAGGTGGCGCCCTTCACCTCCCATCCTTGGTTTCTAGGTGGGAGCCCTAATTTAGGGCTGAGCTCTAGTTCAAGCCTGTAAGTGACAGTGATCTGGAACAGGCCCCAGAAAAGCACTTGACAATCAGGTTTTGCGCTGTGCTGAAAGTTCTCCTCCTTCTGTCTTCTCTTTCTTTTCTCCTCCTGCTTCTTGGTTGGGATCTGGGACGAGACCAGTGATCCCAGGGGCCAAACCAGCAGATGCTGTTGCACAAATGGAAATGATGTATCATCACTCCTTTCATCTAAATTGGGAGATTCGGATGAGGCTTCTGTTTTTGTGAAGTCACTGACCTAACTTCAGTACATTATTCAGTCTGATTCAGAATAAAAAATGCCATTGATATCTCACCCAACTCAAAAGAGAGGCATAGTAATGAGCTCTGAGATGGTGAGCTCAGACAGAAGAGGGCCGCTTTGAAGGAAGATCTGGCAAGAGCTGGGACTCACAGGAAGGAGCCTCTTTCTGGAACAGTACACTACTGTATGGCCTGCTCAATGGTTTTCCTCCCTCTGTTCAACCCTTCCCCTCATTTAAAATTATTTAATGATTCTGTGCTACCTGTAGAATGGAGCTCAAACTGCTGGCATCTGGTGTATGGACCTCGTGTGTGAACTCACCTTGCTCTAGTCTTACTTTCTAACACTTCTTCTAGGCCTCCCATTTTGGAGAAAAATGCTGTCCTCTCTGCCCTCCCCTCCCCACCATATACTTAGGCAATTCTGGCCTCCAAACTCCCATTCTGATGGTCTTTGAAAGACTTGGCTTCCCACTGCATACTTGAGAATCAATCTTCCCTTCTCTGCCCCTCCTAGTTTGGACTTAGACAAACTCCTCAAGACCTTGGTCAAACTCCTGGTGGAAGTAATCACTCTATTTGTGAAAGACTGGAATTCTGGTTCTGCAGTACAACACATCTTATGGTAATCTGGCTGCCTTGTGTCTGACTGACTTGCCCAAAGTCTCTTAGAAGAAAATGGCTCTGTCTTCTCTAGCTTTGCTATTATCAACACAGAGCACAGAATAGATTCTCCATAATAGCATACTGACAGGGAGAATTTGCCAGAGGAGTTGAACAAAAATTTTATATAGCCATACCCCTTTTCCATTCCCAACCCCAAATTAAAAAAAAAAAAAGGCTATAGCTTGAAGAATTGGATAGACTCTCCAAGAGACCCAGTTTTACTGTGACACCTCATAAGTAGGGTGAGCTTGAAGGACACATGGACATGTTAGCTATGGGCAGAGAGAGCACCCGGAAGGAACCAGCTGTGAGAGTGGAAGCTGAGCAGAATGCAGTGGTGACCTGGGTGAGAGGGGAGCGGGTAGCAGTGGAGGATGGGTGTTTGCCTGCTTGGCCCTATCTATTGGGGTCCACTTTGCAGCAGTGGGGTTACTTGCTGCTGAAGCTCTTGTGTGTAAACCATATTCCTGAGGCTCGCACGTGGGAGAGGCCCGTGGGCTGATGATTACAGCATTTCCCTTGCTGTTGGGAAGAATTGCTGTGAGGCTCTTAAAACAGCAGCCACCCCTCATGTTGCTATATGCTCAGGGAGGGTGTAGTGTGAGTCTCTTGCTTGATTCAAGAGCTTCACTGCTTCAGCGGAAAGGAGGTAGCCTTAATGTGAACATGCTGTGTGTGTGTGTGTGTGTGTGTTTTCACTGTTGCTTAAGCAAGCCCTAACGTGTTCCGTCTGACTAGCCTTGTACGTGAGTCACCGTCTGGAATTCACACCCAGTGCCTTTGGTGCCCTTCTTACTTGACCATGATAGTCCTCTTCTCAGTATTTTACTCAAAGCTGAGAACACTGAGCGAGGCCCCAGAGGACCACCCTATCCTGCTTCCTAGGGGGGGTCTGATCTCGTTGGTGGTTGACCACCTCTGGGGCAGCCCATTAGGTTACCTCAGGGAACTGAGGGGAACAGGCTGAAAACTCACAAGAGTAGCTTAAAAATAACACTTGTGAGGGATTCTCTCAGTTTGTTTACTGCCCAGAGTACTGCTGGAGAGTTTGTCTCATTAGCAGAGTTTAGAAACAGCTTTGAAAGGCACATAAAGACATGACTGTCCTCATCAGGGTCACGTGGTATGAAAGGAACACAATCTGAGAAAGTCTTAGAGAAGATGATTCAACCTTTACAGCACCGCACAAGAAGCAGAGGATGCTAGCTCACTCCTTACTGCTGTTCCCATTAATGTTGTCCTTCCAATATTGAAAATTTTGTCTTAGAAGCACACGCCTGGAGTGTGAGAATGGTAAACCCCATCAGGGGCACTGCTGTTATCAAAGGGACAGAGCCTCAGAGAGGAAGGAGAGGGTTGATGGTTGCTCGCGTGGTCATTTGGAGGCCAGGCAGCCAGTAAATCATTTGAGAAAGAATTAAGAGTTCAAAGGGCAGGAGGGAATTCTTTGGGTGACCTCATAGGTGCTTGAAAAATCAAAGGGATAGCTGATGTGCCTTTATTTTTGGAGGGCCGTTTGGAAGTGATAAAGGAGTGAAAGTGCACAGTAGGAAATTGGCATTTCTGTTTTCTTGTGCTTGAGGGCGTTAACTCTGGCTTGGGGATGATCAAAGTTAGTGTTAATTAAATGCCAGTCATGTTCAGGGCGCTTAATGTATCTAATCTCTAATCTCATCATTACTGTAAGTGAGGTGATTATGTGCCCATTTTACAGATTTTAAAAAATGAGATGCACAGAGGCCAAGCAACCATCTCTAAGTAACAGCCCAGAAAGTAGAAGAGCTGTGACTTTGAACCCAGCTCTTCCTGATCTCAGATTTAATGCTCGTTCCACTCAACTTTGGAATCTTATTTCAAAGATCCCCTTTTTGTGTCTGATGTTATCTTTCTTGTGCTAACATGAACTATTCGTGTGGCCACGTTCAGTGAACCATAACATTGGGGAAAAGTGAGTCACACAGACCAGTCTTCTCCAAGCTCTCCTGGGAACCTACTAAATACATGACTTAGACTCTCAGAATTAAATAATATAGATCAGGAGAGGTACTTACTAGTAACTCTATTCTAAGATGCAGATATTGAAGCAAAGAACATGAAAAGACTTGCCAAATTTCATTCAACCAGCAAGTGGCAAAACTGGTGTGCAAAATTCGAAATACAGACTTTAAAGTACCTGCTTTTTTCCCACATACCTCATTGTCTCTCAAAGGGGCTTGGGCTGAAGCAATAAAGAAAGCAACTGACTGGTGCCTCCTGGGCCCTACACACCTACCCTCCCAGCTGTCCCTCTGCCACCAATTTTTGTTCAATGAAGAGTGGCCTCCTTTCCCTCCCTCTCTCCCTTCCTTCTCTTCTCCCTAACACAATTTATTTGTTTAAATGGTGATTTGGGGGATAGGTGATGCACCTTCATCACATAAAATTATAAAATTATATAATGAGGAAGTGTTTCTTTATTTCTGTCCTCAGGCCACCTAATGTCTTTCTACAGAGGCAACCACGGCTATCAGTTCCTCATGTAGTCTTCCTGGGATCCTGCTGTTTCCCATCCGAGTCACAGCACAGACTCGTGTGTCATGCTCAGTGGCCGCTTCCTCACGGCCTGTATGTTCTTGGATCCTCTCCCACCTGCCTTCCACCAGACGAGGCATCTCACTAAAGGCCATATTTGCAGTCCCTTTCCCTTTGGCATCCTCCTCATTTACTCAACACAAATTGTTTTATATTTTAACTTATCTGTAGAATAGGGAACATATTCACCTGGTTCAAAAGTCAGGTGGGGTGAAAAGATAGACAGAGCAGTTTCCTGCTCATCCATGCCCCTCGTCTGCCCAGGTCACCACTGTCCAGTGCACTTACTTTATTCTGAACTGAGGTAAGATTGGTCTGCAAGCGTGTGCATGATTCCGAGACCAGGGTCACAGCCTTCAGGTATGAGTTACCATGCGATACCTACCACCCAGGCTCCCGTCTCTCTGGACTTCCTTTTTTTTTTTTTCTTCAGGATTTATTTATTTTTGCATACAGAAATTGGGTACAAGCCAGAGGTGCAGGTGTAGTTAGAGGATTCACCAGAGACAAAGGTGGAAGTAGAACAGGCAGATCGACGATATACACTGCTGAGGGAAGCAGCAGGTCAGCAGAGGTCTGCTGCACCATGTGGGTCACTTCTGGGGCGGGGATCAAACTTGCACTAAAGTGGCTGTGGCCAGCTTGCAGTGCACCAGGGACGGCCCTGGACTTCCTTTTTTAAATGTACTTTTGCAGAATATCACGGTACACACACAAACAGATGTGATTAGACTGCTCTCATTTTGCCTTTTACACTTACTAAAGCAATCCTGGGCAGCTTATTTCACTCACATATGCTAGAGGTCTTTCTCCATCAGCATATTCAATTTTTTGAGCAGCCATATTGTATTTAATGATTTAACCAGTCTTTAGATGGTCATTGACCTGGTTTCCAGTATTTCATTCTGATTTTCTCAATGTCCTGCTGCCACCATGGCTTCTTTGACACTGAGCCATCCCTCATTCCCTGTTTTTTCATTCTCCTCTGTGAGTTAACTGCCCTTTCCTTCCCTGTCCTGTGACTCTTGCCCAGGGCTCACAGGGTTTCCCTTCTGCTACTCTCTTTGCCTGTCTTCTTGCTCTCTCCTGTCCACTCCTTGATGCCTCCCCCTAGCTTCTTTCATTTGAGAAAAAGCAATGATGAACTCTCATGACTACAATCTCTTGCCTTAGCATTGTTATCAGAGCTTTAGGCTCTTCAGCTCTAATGGAGAATGTCTACTCGAATCACTTTTCTTTAACCTCAAACCCCAATATGTCTACAGCAGGACATTTTATCTTTCTCTTGACAGATTGGCTCTGTCCTTGGCCTTCTGCCTCCTCCTCGCTAGCATTAGATATCTCCGAGTCACTGCTTATTCTTCTCCTGTATCTATCAGTCACCACGTCTTGTCAGTCTTTCTTCCTTCAGATGGTCTTCATATCTACACTCTTCCTTTCAATTCCATCTACTCCTACCCTCTTCAAATCCCTATTACTTTGTTTCTGGATTCTTAGAATTCATATCCTAAGTCACTTTATACTTGAAAGAAATTTTAGAGGTCATTCAATTTGGTCAGCATTGAGACTCACTGTGTGACAGCCATTTACACCCTTGAATATGGTTGACCAAGCGGTGCTGGAAGCCTCCACTGAGGTTTTTGATGTCTCATAAGTCAGCACTTTGCTTTGTCAGGTAGCTAGAGCTGTTGCACATCTCCTACCACAGACTAACACCAGTTGGTCTGCTTTCATGATAGTTCTTTACAACCTCCTTTATTTTTATTTAGGTATCAACCCCTCAAGTCTGGTATCCTGAGTTCTCCATAATATGACCGCTATCTGTCTTTCATTTTGAAGTCCTGGCTTTTTCCTTTGAAACTTTAGCCAAATAAAATAGCTAAGGTATCCTTACCCCATTGTTTGTTGATTGGTTCCCAAGTAACCATCAGTAATGGTGCAAAAGTAAGCACTTTAATCATTGCCACCCATAATAATACTACACACACACACACACACACACACACACTCACCCCCCATATTTAATATATATAGACTCAGATATAAACCTATATATTTAAACTGGGAGTGGAGTAAGGAGCAACTTAAAAATGAAGGAGAAATTTTATAAGTCTCCGTCTCCAGTCTGACTGCATTTATAGGTATTGCTTGTTACCTTCCGTTTTCCTTGCCCTTAACATTTTTTGCTATGCTATCTACACACTGATATGAATTTTGCTTTTTTACATGAGTGGATAGATATATAGATATATAGCTATTTTACAACTTTATCTAGAGATTGTGAATTTGTAGGGGGTAGGTGGTGATGATGATGGTAGTGGTGGTGTTAATGGTGGTTGGATCATTGGAGGTGGCTCTTTTGGAATAGAAGCATTCTCTGCCTTTTAATTGAGGCGTAACTGACAAGTACAATTGTATATATTCAAAGTATACAATGAGATGATTTATATATGCATACTTTTTGGTGAGAACCTTAAGATCTGCTCTCTTAGTAAATTAAATTTCAAGTATAGAACATACTATTGTTTATTATAGTCAACATGCTTTATATTAGATTCTCAGAACATATTTATCTAATAACTGAAAGTTTGAACCCTTTGACCAGCATCTCCTCCTTTCCTCCACCCACATCCCTATCATCCTGTACCATTGTGGTCTGTTTCTTTCAATCCTAATTTTCTTTTAATTCCACTAATAAGTGGAATTTCTTTCTGTTTGACTTACTTAACTTAGGACAGTGCCCTCCAATTTCACCCATGTTGTCACAAATGGCAGGATTTCCTCTTTCTGTGGCTGAATAATAGTCTTGTGAGTGATGTGTGTGTTTGTGTATCTCCTTTCCTTTATCCTTTCATTTGTCAATGAGAACTAGGTTGTTTCTACATCTTGCTATTGTAAATAGTGCTGTGGCAGACTTGTGAATGCACATATCTCTTTGAGATACTGATTTCATTTCTTTTGGATATATTCCCAGAAGTGCAATTATGGATGATGGCAATTCTGTTTTTACTCTTTCTGAGGAACCTCCATACTATTTTCTATAACGGATGCTTAAATTTACATTTCGGTCAGTAATGTTCAAGGGTTCCCTTTCCCCCAATCCTTGCCCACGTTTGTTATCTCTTGTTTTTTTTGATAATAGCCCTTCTAGTTGGTGTGAGGTGATATTTCATTGTGCTTTTGACTAGCATTTCCCTAATAATAAGGGATCTAAATAATTTTTTCATGTGTATGTTGATCATGTATACACACAGGTCCTTTGCCTATTTTCAGTTGAATTATTTTGTTTGTAATTTTGCTATTGAGTTGTACGAGTTCCTTATGTATTTTGGATTTTAACATGTTATCAGGTATGTGGTTCGCAAATACTTTCTCCCTTTGTATAGATTGCCTGTTCCTACCATCAATTTTTCCCTTTGCTGTGCAGAAACCTTTTAGCTTGATGTATTCTTACTGGTTTAGGTTTTTGTTTTTTTTTCCGGCATTATACCCAAGAAATAATTGCCAAAAACAATGTCACGAAGCTTATTGCCAATGTTTTCTTCTAGGAGTTTTATGATTTCACATAGATTTACACTTAATTTTTTACTCCATTTTAAGTTAAATTATGTGAGTGGTATAAGATAAGGGTCCAGGTTTACTTTTTGCAGATGGATATCTAATTCCCCCAACAGCATTTGTTGAAACAGCTATCCTCCCTACATTGTGTTTTTGTAGCTACCCTTGTCAAAGACTAGTTGACCTTGTATGTTTGAGTTTATTTCTAGACCCTCTGTTTCTAGTAGCTTATGTTTTTATGCCACTAATATAAATATTTTGATTACTATAGTTTTGTTATATAGTTTGATATAGGTAATGTGATCCTTCTTTATCAAGATTGCTTTAGTTATTCAGTGACTTGCAGTTCAGTATGAAGTTGTGTTTTTTTTTTTCTATTTCTATGAAAACTGCCATCGGAGTTTTGATAGATATTGTATTTAATATTTAGATGGCTGAGTAGTATGGTCACTTTAACAACATTAATTCTTATAATTGAAGGACACAAATTACATTTCCATTTATTTGTGTGTTCAATATCTTTAATTATTGTCTTAATATTTTCAGTATACAAGTCTTTTACCTAAATATTTTAGTGTTTTAGGTGTTACTGTAAATGGGATTACTTTATTGATATCTCTTTCAGATAGTTCATTGTTACTGAATACAGATTCAACTGATTTCATATGCTGAAGTTCCACAAATTTATCTATTAGTTCTAACAGCTTTTGGGTAGAGACTTTAGGGGCTTTTTTCTATATAAGATTATAACAGGCACAGATAAATTTTCTCTTTTCCATCCCACTTGGTTGACTTTTATTTCTTTTTCTTACCCAGTTGCTCTGCTTAGGACTTCTTGCATTATGTTGAGTAAGAGTCTTAAGATTGGGCTTCCTCATCTTGCTTGTGATCTTAATATCAACTTAATAGTTATTACTTGTGATCTTTACTCTCCCTTGCCCTTAATATCTGTTGCTGCACTACCTAAAAATTGATATTATTTTTGCTTTATTATGTAAATAGAAAAATAGATAATTAACCAATCTAGAGATTGTGGATTGTAGTGTGTGTGTGTGTGTGTTTGTTTGAGATAGGAGGGGCAGAGGTAGAGGGAGAGATGGACATAAGGAAGGGGAAGGAGGAGGAGGAAGAGAGATAAGGGTAGTGGTGAAGATGACAGAATGTTTGGGTGGGTGGTTCTTTTGCAGTAGAAAGGCTCTTCCAAACTAAGAAAGTCCCTTTAAATTATATCCTTTTTATGTATGGAGCTATATCCTACATAACTTCTTCATTTTGTCCCTCTCCTCCTCTCCTGCCCTCCCTTTTCCTTCATTTCTTTATTTTATCCTTTCTTTTGGTAGTGATTAGTTTCCCATACATATTTTGTAAATGATTTCCATCTGACATTTTCTGAACACACTCTGGTTGAGTGAGATATGCTTATCTAGCATGTTAGACAAGAATATAATTTACTACCCAGACAGACAGATTAATTCAATGGGTAACACATCATTCTATAAAGGATCATGATACTCCTCTTGCTAATTCTCTGTATGCACCAATTTAATTACATTTCAGAAGTCAGAAAATTTTAAGTAGTTCCAGTTGCAGTGTTTGAGTTCACTAAGATTTAGCTGTAAATCACTACTGAGTACTTAAAAAATTATGTTGATAGATTAACTGGTATTTTACATGAATGCAAGCCACCTACCTAAGGGTTTCTAAGTTGATTGTGCAAAGTAAAAATGTGCTCTTGATTTCTCTCTCTGGCCCCATAATATCTTTCTCAAGTCCATCCTGCCCCATACACATTTCACAGGGCCCCATTTTCTTTTCCCTTCATATATTTAATCAGACTCTTGAAGGGAATCATTGACTGGTTGTGATTATCGCTGAACCATGTGGCAACCACACGTCTGATTTTTATTTTACTTTCTTGAATAATGGTTGTATCTTCTTAAATTAGTATTTGGAAAAAACCTGTAGTTTTTAACTATTGAAAACTTTGTGTCAAGTAGCCTCAATTTAATCATCCAGTAACTCCTCATTTTTCTTTTAGCTAATACCTGAAGTCTGTTCTACAGGAAGGTACTAGTTACTGCAGTACACATTAATGTGCTGCCTTAATGACCCCTTTTATGTTTATTAACAATTTTCTGACTTCTGAAATGTAATTAAATTGGTGCATACAGAGAATTAGCAAGAGGAGTATCATGATCCTTTATAGAATGATGTGTTACCCATTGAATTAATCTGTCTGTCTAGGTAGTAAATTATATTCTTGTCTAACATGCTAGATAAGCATATCTCACTCAACCAGAGGGCCTGGGAACCATTATTTACTCTTTTTTCATAATGAATTATGCATACTCTGTAAACTTTCACTGCAAAATAAGGATACTGAATTTTGTTTAGGAAATTAGTCCTTATTTGTAAGTATGTTCATTATGGTGTTAAGGCAAAGTTGTCTTAATTTTATATTTTGCAGCTTTTAAAAAAAAGATTTATTTATTTATGCATACAAGAACTGAGGTACAGGCCAGAGGTGTGGGGGTGAGAGGATTTAGCAGAGACAGAATGGGGAGCAGAACAGGCAGATCTACTGAAATGCACTGCGGAGAGGAGCAGCAGGCAAGACAGGAGAGGTCTGCCACATCATGTGGGTCACCTCCCTGAAAGGGGATCAAACTGTGCCACAGTGGCTACAGGTCACTTCTTAGTGCTGTGCTTCAATCTCTTGTGCCACCAGGGAGGGCCCTATATTTTGCAGCTTTATTAAGTATGGTTAATATGTAATAAACATGTATAAAAGCATATAAAATTTGATGAGTTTTTATAATGAAACCATTACCACAATAAAGATAAACCCCTCAAACTTATTTTCTATCCCCTTTTTTTAAAGATTTATTTTATTTATTTATGCACACAAGACCTGGGATGTAGGCCAGAGGTGAGGGGAGTGAGAGCATTCACCAGAGACAGAATGAGGAGCAGAACAGGCAGATCCACTGAAATCCTCTGCTGAGGGGAGGAGTGAGTGAGCAGAAGAGGTCTGCTGTACCACATGGGTCAGCTCCCTGGCAGGAAGTTGAACTCAAGCACTGGCTGCTGATAGCTTGATAGTGCTGTGATTTTAACCCCTGTGCCACCAGGAAGGCCTGTCTTCCTATAGCTTTTTAACCCACCCCCATCACTCCAGACAATCATTGATTTGCTGTCACTGTAGATTAGTATGCATTTGCTCAAATTTGATATCAGTAGAACCTTAGAGCAGGTATTTTTGTCAGTTTTCTTTGACTCAGCATAAATAATTTTACATTTGTTCATGTTTTTGCACATGTCAACAGCTTGTTCATTTTATGGCTGAATATCATTCCATTGCATGGATGTTGTTCTTAGATCATAGAAGTCAGCATTGTTAAGGTGTTAATTCTCTCCAAATGGATCAATAAATAGCGTAATCGCAATCAAAAATCCCAGCAGGCTTTTAAAATAGAAATTGACAGTTACTTCTAAATTTTATATGGAAAATCAAACAACTGGAATAGCGCATCCCACTGTTGACTTATTTATTCACTTGTGTTGAATATTTGAATTATTTCCAGTTATCAAAAATAGTTTTGGTTATTATGAAGGGTGCTAAGAACTTTCATATAAATCTTTATAGGAACATATACTTTCATTTTACTTGACTAAATATACAAGTGGAGTGAATGGGTCATATAGTAGGTGTATCATTTTTAAAAGCTACCATATTATTTTTCTGAGTGATGTGTCCATTCCTCCACATCCTCCCCAACACTTACTATGATCATTATTTTTGTTTTATTTTTGCCATATGTATATTGTTTTAGTGGGCTATTTAAATCTTTTTTAAAAAGATTCATTTATTTGTTCATACAGAACTGGGGTACAGGCCAGGGGCTCAGGGGAGGCGAGAGGCTTCACCAGAGACAGAGTGGGGAGCAGAACAGGCAGATCTATGAAGTACACTGCTGAAGGGAGCAGCAGGCGGGTCAGGAGAGGTCTGCCATGCCATGTGGTCATCTCTGGGGCAGGAGGGTATCGAACTCATGCAGAAATGGCTTTAGCTTCTCAGTGCTGTGCTTTAACCCGCTGCGCCACCAGGGAGGGCCGGGCTATTTAAATCTTAGTCCACTTTTTCTTTTTTGTTTTACCTTCTAAAATGGAGTTGTTAGAATTCTTTATTTTTTACTTTAAAAAAAAAGATTTATTTATTTGCGCATACAGACTGAGGTATATGCCAGAGGTGCAGAGGCGGTGAGAGGATTAACCAGAGACAGAGTGGGGAACAGAGCAGGCAGATGGACGAAGTACACTGCTGAGGGGAGCAGCTGGTGGGTCCAGGGAAGGCGGGGTTGGAACTCTTGCTGAAGTGGCTTTAGCTTCTTAGTGTTGTGCTTTAACCTGCTGCGCCACCAGGGAGGACCGGCTAGAATTCTTTATATATTTTAACTACAAGTCCTTTGTGGATCTATATAATTTGTAAATATTTTCTCCCAGCTCGTGACCTGCTTTTCCATATCTTAACAATGTTTTTTTGAAAAGGTTTTGATTTTGATTTTGATGAAGTAGTCTAGTTTAACTTTTTTTTTTTTTTAATGGTTTCTGCATCTTGTGTCAGATTTAAGACATGTTTTGCTTTTACCCAAGGCAACTAGGATTTTTCTCCTGTATATTCTTCTAGATATTATATAGCTGTGGCCCTTGTGCTTGGATCTAGGCTATATTTGGAGTTAACTTTTGTATGTTGTGGGAGGTAAGGGGAGAGGTTTTTGGTTTGTTTTTTGTTTGTTTGTTTTGCATATGGACATCCAATTGGTACAGCATCATTCGTTGAGAACATTGTTCTTTTCACATTTGATTACTTTGGCACCTTTGTCAAAAATCAATTGACCCTATACAAGTGGGTCTATTTTGGGGCACTCTTGTTATGTAGCATCGAGCGATATGTTTATCCTAATGCCAAAACCACATTGTGTTGATTACTGTATTTTTATAATGTCTGGAAATCAAGTAACATTAGCCCTCCAACTGTGTTCTTTTTCAAAAGTGTTTTGGCTATCCCAGTTGTTTGATTTTCCATATAAAATTTAGAAACAACTTGTCAATTTCTATTTTAAAAGCCTGCTGGGATTTTGATTGGTTACACTGTACCTATCGATCAATTTTGAGAGAATTATCACCTTAACAATTCTGACTTTTACTGTCTTGGAACAAAGTATATCTCATTACTTATTTAAATCTTCTTTAGCTTACCTCGGCCAGTTTTTGTGGTTTCAGTCACAGATCTTGAATATCTTTTGACATATTTACCCCCCTAAGTATTTCATATATTTTTATAGAGGCATCATTGGTTTACAACACTGTTTATGATGTAGAGGTATAGGGTCACACTCAGATATATGTTACCACACTCCACAGCCACCACCAAGACTCCCATAGTGCTCTACCATCATCCATGGGGCTCTTGTCCACTGTGTTTGATGCTGTTATGCACACACACACACACACACACACATGCTGTTCTATATATATATATATGGTTTATATTTTAAACTTCATTTATTTAAACTTCATTTTATATTTTAAAATGTCATTTCTGATTGTTCATTGCTAGTATACAGAAATATATATGTATATAGATTTTATGTCCTGCCATAATACTAATCTCACTTATTAGTTCTAGTCATAAATTTTTTTGTAGATTTGTTAGAATTTTCTACCTTGCCGATAATAAAATGTATGAATAGAGATATTTCACTTCCTTTCCAACCCATATCCAAACCTGGTTTTAACCAGCAGTGTGAGAGTTGAATGTGTTTATAACTTCTCATAAACTTTGGTTTTCTCATCAGTAGTACTACTCAGAGCAACTTTGTGTGAGGATTAAATGCATTAACATGGGCATGTTATTATAGATCCTAAATGTTCATCTTCCAGACCCTCCCCATATTTCACAAAGGCACATCCATAGTAAGGGGTGCCTTTGAAGCATGAAGTACTACTTTCTTGTATATTATCAATGCATTTATTGAACCTGACAAAAAGGTGGTGTTGTCAGGCTGTTCTAAATTTTAGGAATGATGTATTTTCTAAATATACTCATTGTATGAGGTTAGATTTCATTTTATTTGTTGGCATTTTCCAATTTTTATGCCTCATTTTGGACCTTCTACAGCTTGGTGTTATTGTCTTTAAGATATTGTGAGCAGATGTGCACACAGTATGTCAGGTGAAGACAAGTCATGAAGTAGGAATTGGGGGGCAAAATGAGGTGAGCACCTCAGAGAAGGAAGCATCTTCTCTTTCTCTTTTCTGTTTGTGACATGACTGCGCCAATATTTATTTTGAATAAAACAGTAAGGGGAGAGGCATTAATTACCTTGCACGTTTCATTGCTAAGCCTCTGAGACTGTATCTAGAGCAGCTAGGAGACCTCACATCTAAGTGTAAGTAGCCAGGCTCAGGCAAAACCTGCCTTGGAAGTATTCAACCACACTCATCCACTGCAGTCCCATCTCTGCCCCTATAACCAAGAGCACTCACTGGAAATATTTGTATAGCTGTCTGTCAAGCCTCCTGGCCACCACGAACTCTCAGTGAACTTCACCTCTATGTATATGACCAATTTGGAGCAAAATAAGAATTCTGGCTTAGAAAAAGCAACATCAGTGACTATACAAATTGCCTTTTCATGTTATTCTCCTATTCTCATCCTACTCTATCTTAGATATTGAAAAAAGCAGAATGATGGGGATTTAAATTGTTGCTCTTTGGTGATCCTTGAGTTGAGAAAACTATGTGCCCAGGAGATTTCACATTAACCCTGATACTTGGAGGGACAGGCCTGGGTGGGGGAAATGGATATAGGAGAAGAATTCTGTCCAGGCATAAGATAATTTTGATTTCAATGTCAAATGATATTTTACTGTGAGGAGAATAAGAGAAATCTCGGTAGCTTGGCTATTTAAACTGCTTCTGCACATGCACAGGTAGGCCCCTCACATCTAACTTAATTTCCCCAAACTATGTGTGAGGCAAGGATCCTAGGCCTGGGAGTTTCACTGTTGATTTGGGCAAACGGAAAAGAGTCTTTGAGCCCTTGAGGGATTTGCCTGGCCTTTCTGACTCAAGCAGAGAACCAGGTATGCAGGTATCAGGCCAGGAGGTAGGAGGGCAGGAGGCCTGAGGCACACAGGGCTGAGCTCCCAGCATCTGCCCTCTCTGCATTCCCCTTGGCTTTTCTGCCCTCCTCTCCCCTCCCCACCCCTCCGCTCTCTCATCTCTCCCTTCCTGGCCTAGGTGTCCATGTTTTTATATTGGCAGTCCACCCATGCTCTTTTGCTTATCAGTTTGGGTGTCTGCATTCATGGATGCACACGTCCTGTGCTCACTTCCCAATCACTTTTTCACAGTAACACATTATCATGTGTGGGCAAGAAAACCTGGGACTGAAACAAAGCTACATGTGGCTACAGGAAGTAAAAAGCCTGAGTTACTCCATTTTCCTTATGCTGTGTGTGCATTCAGTACACATAGTTGGGCATCTATTATGTGTAAGCCTTCTATTTCTGAAACATAGGCTATTTCCTTCTTTCTCTGCCTATTTTTTTTCCTTTTTCTTTCAGCATGGCAAAGGGGCTATTTGAGATGATTATTAATCATCTCAAGTATGAATTGGAAATGGAGAACATATACAGTCTCCGATTAAAGGGACATGAACCCATCTACCCCCACCCTCACCAGATTTTTAATTGATGTAAAGCAAAATACCCCACAGGCTATAGCTGAGATATTTACTTATATGATCTGTTACCTTGGCAAGTTACTATCATTTTTCCCTCATTCCCTCATCTGGCAAGTGAGAGTTTAAACTAAGACTGAAGAAACAAACGAAGTTTCAGTCTTAAAAATTCGGATACCAGCTTTGACTTCCCTGCGAGTGCATTATAGGGCATAATAAATTATATAGAATGGTGGTAATGACAGTTTCTTTTCACATAAAAAAAATATGTACCTGCCATTTGAATCTTAACTCTGTTGGGAGATCTCACTTCAGGCATTCAAGTAAAACTCATAATATCCAGCTGCAGGTTCTTTAAAAGTGATCAAATTAGAGAACTAGCTGGATTTATTTGAAGTAGTTTAATATAGTCTCAATAGTCATAGCTTTTTATCAATATGGAATCCTCTGAGAACAGATGCCTGAGTGGCCGTTAACCCGCATGGTGCCTTCATGTCAACTACAAAATGACTTTCCTGTCTTCAGGTGCCTCCAACCTTATATAGAACCACCAGGCTTGGCCAGTGGAGCCATGTTTCCATCTAACTGCTGAGCCTGGTAATCTTAGGCAGTGCTTAGATACTACTTGATTTTATTAATAACAACCTTTTGGAAAGGACTCAATTTTAGTTGTTGTTTTTTTTTTTTCTAACTCTTTAAATTTCAATTTTCCAGTTGGATCTTATTGCCATCACTGCCTCACTTTCAGCTGCTGCATCCTTTGAGATTGCAATGCAATTTGTTTGTTCCTACTTCCTTCCTTATCCTTTACTTGATATCCCTTATTGTGATTCTAGATCCCATGACCTCTGAATCTCTTCTGATTGATTTTTAAAAATGAACTCATTCATTTAGGTAAATAAAACCTCTCACCAGTATCCATAGACAATTTAGTGTCTATTTTCCTGACCTTGGTATAAATGGGGTTGACTCAAGTGTTTTGCATAGTTCCTTACCCAAGGAATTTACTACTTAGTAGTCACACAAAGAGGTTAACCCACACAAAGAGGTTAAGCCCAATAGCATACTAAGAACTCCACGGCTATTCCCTGGCCCCAAGGCTTTTTTTCTCTTTACAAGATGCTGCCACTGCTTGTTATGAATTTGGAAGACACCCCAAAGCTACCACTTGCCTCACCCCCCCCCTTCTCATCTTTTCAACAGGGAGATAACATTGTACTACTTTCATAGTTCTAGCCCAGTGTTATACAAGCATGCACAGGAAAGATTCATTATCCTTTTGGGCAGATGGATTAAAGTGAGTCCCAGAGCCCCAGAGCCCTGGGTAGATTCTTCCAGGCTTTCATGTTCTCAAGGAACCAGGTAAATAGGCATACCAGGCAGGGAGGCTGGTATTCAAGGAAACAGGCACAGGATGGACAGGGAGACTGGCAGGCAACTGAGCCTCCAAGCCCCCAACAAATCTTTACACTCTTTGATCTCTCTCACACATCCTCTTCTAGTCACTTCTTCTGGAGTCACCTGCTGGTGGTCTCATGCATATATCTCTGAGTGACACCCTCTTTAAAATCCTGGCCTCTAGGTGTAGGTGTTCACATTTGCGCATGCCCACACCCATGCTCCAGGTGTCCATAATCAGGCACGCATACCCTGCACCCACACTCCCAAGCATCTTCTTCATTTAATAAGATGGAGACCATGGATGATAGCCACAGAGGATAGTGGTTTTAAAATCCTGGTGAAATCACTTACTCAGACATTATCTTCCTCTGATTTCTCTTTAAGAGTAGTGTGTGATTTGCCTTAGCTGGTGTTGCTGATGCCTGGGAACATTTCTAGGGCAGGAAAGAAGAACCAAAGGGAATAATGTTCAGGACAGGAGGGCTGCAGGCGCATTGTGGGCCTCACTCTTCTTCCTATGTCTTCCAGATTCCCTTATTCCAGCATAGAAATACCTGCGCTTAACTCCCCTCCAGGGGCAGTCTAGGTAGCTGGAGATACAGGCGTGCTTCCATGAACCAATTGTTGGTCTGAACTCCTGGAGGAGAAAGTACCTAGAGATCCAGATGATTGCACTTGGCTTATTATCTACCTGTTTTATAAAGTTTTGGTCACTAAATGCAATCTCCTCAACTTGTGTTAGTAAGCTTGTAAGATCCTTTTCAAAACTGGAATACCCCAAATAATCAACTCATTGACCTACCTGTATTAGCTTTTTAAAACATCATCTACTTCTTTTATCTATTAGCTCGCAAACCCCACTCTTATAGACATTAGAGGACATGAACATTGAAGTTCTTGAGTTCTGAATTTGATTCTAGCTGTGTTAAGTTGACCGTCCATAAAATAAGGCTTCTGTCAATTTCATTGAAGACTGTGAGAATTAAATGATGCAGGTTAAAAACTTAGTATGCAGCCCATTATGGACCTAATTACATGCTATGGTCATAATTATTAATGATCTAAATTTTGAAATTCATAATTTTCTGTGAGGAAGTATTTACATTACCTAGAACTTATATAGTGTTAACAATGGCAGATGCCATTTACGAAGTTCCCTTCTCTTCATTAATTTAATTCTCACAACATTTTGAGTATCTTTAGCCCCCTGTTACAGATGAGGAAACTGAGGCACATAGTTGTTAAGAAAAGTGTCTGTTGTGCCGGCAAGGCACAGAGCAGGTTTGCCAACCTGGCCACTTCCATTTACTCTACAAATGCTTTCTAGTTATCTCATATTGAAAATTTTAAGCTTATTATACGTGGACAGAGCTGAGGGTCGGAGAATGTCATAGGAAAATTGGTTAAAAAATCAGTGTATTATGTGAAGGGTACACAGAAGCTTTTGTGGGAGTCTGAGAAAAGGTTTAATATGGTCAAAATGCGATTCTTGGTACAGTGTGAAAGTGTGAAGGGTGGATAAAAGGAGTCATTGACTGGAGGAGGTCTAGCTTGGAGACTGGTGCTGAGATTCAGGCAATGAGGGGGGCTAAAGGCCTGGCATGTGACTATGCAGTGGAAATGGGCAGGAAAGCCTGCGTCCCAACAAGATCGATTTCTGCAAACCACCAAGTTCAGCACACTAAGGATTTTCTCACCAATAGCTAAGAAATGAATAGTATTCTAAATAGTATTCTAATGTTTGAAAAAATCACTTCAATATCCATTATCTTATTTCATCAACATGGAACTATGGGAGACTGGCAGCCACTTTCACTTCCATTTTACAAATGAAGCTGAGATAATTAGTAGCAACTTAAACCACATCCAAAAAATTGCAAAGCTAATTGCAATACGGAAGACATTGTGCAAAGGGTCACAATTACTCATCTTATTTTTATAAATTGATTTTTTCCTCATTAATACACCAGTATGTTTTGATTATAAAATAATGCATGAGCTCATACTACATGGCTGTTTGTATCTTTCCATCAAATTCTTCCACTTATCACTTTTTCCTTGTCATTAGAATTTTTTTTAAACTTAATTTGAAATGACCACATAATAATACCCAGACATGCAAATGTACTATAAATTAATTTACTCTTTCCATGTAATTGGCTCTTCATTTTTTCTAGGATTTTGGGTTCCACCCCACTATTATAATTAATATTGTGGAGAACATCTCTGTATATACATCTTTGTCAAAGCAATTAATAATGTAAAAAGTATTGACTCTTTAAGAAGTCTTAGCAGTTTACAACTAGAGACTGAGTTGATGCTTGATACAGGACTGGGTCACCTAGATCTTAAAGTTACCCAGGCAAGCTCTCATTTTCTCAGGTTGTGTAGTGAGCTCCTGCCGGGCCCCCAGGTTCAGGAGGTCATATGTTGGAAGTTCTGCTGCACTCAGGTATCATCACCAGTCCTGGGTCTCCTTGTACTGGTCCATCAGCAACGGGTGTTGACTACCCTGTGGGCGCTGGACTGGGGTTGTGGTCAGGTGGTGGGGAGAATGAAATAGAAGGCAGTCGGCAATCAGATTCAGGGTAGGCAGGTTCACTGTGGATCAGGGCAAACAGATTAAAGGATCTTGGAGTCCTGGATAGATTTGACTGACCTTTACTGCTAAAGCAGGTGACCTGGTACAGGCAGACCAGTAGGCAAACAGGCAGGGAGGCTGGCATGAGGCGGGAGGGTTCTGGAGGCAGGTAGAACCAGAGCCTCCCAGCCCCTATGGGCTACATGATCTCCTCGCTTCTCTCTGCTGTCTTTTCTCCATCTCACCCTGGGAATGATCTCTCAGCCTGGGAGTCTGCACTTATAAGCACATAACACCCGGTACTCTCTGGCTTCTTGACCCGGGCTTTTGTAATTACAAGCTTGCGTACACTGTGCTTACACTCCTAAGCACTTTTGCATCAATGTGATGTCACGTATGGGCAATGAAACCTGGGAGGAACGCAAGGGTGCAGGTGGCAGACATAGACATAGAGGCTCGCGGCGGAAGGCGAATGGGAGCCAGAGCCTGTCCATTTTCCCTACAGAGAACTAGTTCCTGCCAGACATTTGTGGAAGAACTAAGAAATAGATCAAATCAAAAGACCAGCCTGGAGTCTGTAAAGTAGATATATGAATGATATTATGGGTGATATTTTATTTTTTCTAATCGATATTTTGTGTGGTAATTATATGGGAAAGGTAGAAGGCAGTGGATTCCAGACCTAGAGGGAGATTTGAACTGAAAATCTGTCGTTTAACTTTTGTGAGACCTTGGAAATGTTATTGAATCATTCTGAACCCTACCATCTGTTAATTGTGAATAATCACATTACTTATATATAGATTTTCTGATGTGAAGAAATGAGGTAACTCAATGCTGTGTCCTGTGCCTGGTGTGTAATAACATTTGGTAAGGTCTACCTATCTTTATGCCTTTATGCTTTGGCTGCAAGTAAGTAGAAAACAAATTTGAATTTTCAGCTGTAGTATATCATGAAGAGAATTTTCCTCTTTGTAAATAAAATCATCTTCCTCTCGGTTTTTTTTAAACCTTTCTTTTAATTTATGATACTGTAACATAAGAATTTTTTTGGAAGGTATTTCAAATTTGGCTATAAACAGGGCAGATGGTAGTTGGGATTATCAGCCTTGACTTTTGCTATCTTTGGCATTAGGCAAAGGTATAAGAGAAACTCCTTATTCCCTTGCTCAGGGCAACTGACCTAGTGAGAAGAGATATCCCTGCAGGTTTAGCTTGGGTAGGGAGAGGAGAAAGAAGAGGTTCATAATATTTGGCATTTGGCTTTTCAGGGCCTCTATTCTCCAGTCCCAAGCTGGTCTTCTCTGAAATCAGATGGTTGAGCAGTAAAATAGCACACTTTGGACATCTCAGCAAGAGTGTGTTGACACCATTGTGAAACACTAGGGAGGCTAAGGTCTCTTTGTCGCTTTGAATTTTGTAACATTCAGTGACAGGAAGTCATGTTTTTTTTTTTTTAAGTTTTCTATATATATATTTTTTATTTATGCGTACAAGAACTAGAGTGTAGACCAGAGGTGTGGGGATAAGAGGATTCACCAGAGACAGAGTGGGGAGCAGAAGAGTCAGATTTACTGAAATACACTGCTAAGGGGAAGCAGTGGGTGGGATCAAGAGAGGTCTGATGTGCCAAGAGAGGTCTGATGTGCCATGTCAGTTAGCTCCCTGGCCAGGAATCAGACTCATAATGCAGTGACTGACCATAGCTTGATAGTGCTGGGACTTTAACCTCTGTGCCATAAGAAGGGCTCCAGAGTCTTAACTTCTGAAATCAACTCCAAGAATGTGGTTGTGAATCCTCAGTTTGGGAATTTTATGAGCAAGGGATCTTGAGTTGGATACCTTGGAGATTTCAACCAGAAAAGGGGACTTCTTTAGACTGGGCTTTCTTACCTCAAATGGAGACAACATTGCCTTAGGGGACAGATACCATCACCAACATCATTATTATTATCTCATTCACCTTTTAAGTTAGATATTAAAATTAGCATGTAAAACAAAATTCATGAATTAGAAATTCTCCCTGGAGACCTCTTGCATTGCAATAGATTATACTACATCAGTGTTTAGACTACTATGCAGTGATAAGTTGGTGAAATTCTGAGCTGGATTAACAAAGGAACTGGATCCTCTCTCTCTTATTGGCTTTGAAGAAGTAATCTGCCTTTAATATGAGTTACCTGTGAAGAAGGCCATGTGGCAAACAAATGGAGGCAGCTTTTAGGTGACAACCAGCATGAGTCCATAAACCTCCAAGGAGCTGGATCCTGATAATGGTCACCTAAGCTTGGAAGTATATTCTTCTCCATAGTAATCTAGTTTCATTGTTTTGCATATACTGTTGCTTTTTCTTAGCACCATTTGTTGAAGAGATTTTCCTTTGGCCGTTGAATGCCCTTGGCTCCTTTGTTAAAAGTTAGTTGTCCATCTATGTATGATTTCATTGATCTGTATGCCTGCTTTTATGCCAGTACTATATGATTACTGTAGTTTTGTGATATAGTTTAAAGTCCAGGAACATAGTACTTCTATTTTTGCATTTTTTCCCCACCTCAGGAATGTTTGGGCCATTTGAGATCTTCTGTGACTTCACAAAATTTTCGTGTTATTTGATCTATCTCTAAATAATGCTATTTGTATTTGGGTCTTAATAGAAGTTGCACTGAATCTGTATATTGCTTTAGATAGAATGACCATTTTCACAGTAGTGATTCTTCTGATCCATGAGCATGTAGTCTTCAGTTTCTTTCAACAGTGTTTTATAGTTTTCAGTTATGCATACTTCACTTCCTTGGCTAAATCTGTTCCTAAGTATTTTAGTCTTTGTGATGCAGTCATAAACGGTATAGTTATCTTTTCTCATTCTGCTTTTTTATTGTTTGAATTTAGAAACAGCATTTTTTGAAGATTGATTTTACAGTCTGCAACTTTACTGTATTCATTTATTATTTGTAACTGTGTGTGTGTGTTTGTATAGCCTTTAGAGTTTGGTATATAATAGTGTGTCATTTGCATATGTTAAAAGTTTTACTTCTTCCTTTCTAATATGGATACCATTTTTTGCTTATTTTCTCTGGCCAGGCTTCCAATACCATGTTAAATACTTATGGTGAGACTGGGCATCTTTGTTTTACTCCTGTGTTTAGAGGAAACGACTTCAGTGTTTCCTGATTGAGAATATTAGCTTTGGATTTGCCATATATAGCCTTTATTCTGTCCCTTAGAGTCCCATTTTATTGATTTTTAATCATACATGGAGGCTGAATCTTATTAAATACTTTCTGCATCTATTTAGATGATAATAGATTTTATGGTTCATTTTGTTGATTTGATGATCCACTTTGATAGATTTGAATATGTTGAACCATCCTTTTGTGCCTGGAATAAATTCTGCTTGTTTTTTAATGTATTGTTGAATTTGGTTTGGTAATATTTTCTTGAGAAAGAATATTGTCAGTATTTTAACCAGTACCATATTAAATAAATTTTCTTTTATTCTTTGCTATTATTACTATAAACAATAGTGGCCAGTTGTATATGGTGTAACATACATCTTTACTGACTTATCTAATTATTCACAAGAGAAACAGAATTGCTAGTCAAAGGGAAAGCAATCTCCTTTAAAAACTATCTCCTTCATTAATTACAGCACATCCTGGATTAATCTTTATTAAATGGGAAAATGAATGGGAGGAATCTTTGTAAATACAAATTTTTGGATTGCAGTTGTTATAATTAAAGACATGGTATATCGATGATCTTAAGGACTAGGTAAACCTAGATCAGAACCTCTGATTTCATATTCCCATGAAATACACCTATGATTTTATGGTGTGTGTGTGGCGGGGGGGGGGGGGGGGGAGAGAGAGAGATGCATCATGTATGAGTGCATGGTGGGTGGTTACTATTTATTTTAAGGGACCCGTATCTCCACTGCCTCCTCCAAACTGCCAAGATGAAGAAATACTCTTCTAAAATTTCGAAGTGAAGCAGTTTCTTTTACATATGGCTGCTTCCTGCCAAATGTTCAGGTTTGTTTCTTGTCAGCCTTAAATTCTAGGAAAGCCCTTGAATGGAGAAGCACAGAATCTCTCAAACTGCTTCTTCCCTGAGAGTTGTTCTGCTAAATTCTTGAGAACCAGGCCCTATAGCCTTCCTACTTTATTTTGTGTGTGTGTGTGTGTGTGTGTGTGTGTGTGTAGCAGTTGGGAAAAATACTTTTTGAAGGCAAGGCTGGTTGGTCAGTGTCCAACATAAGGATATCTTGGTCACACCTTCACTGGAGAGGCTCAACTTTCCAACAAGTCTAACATTCCAGAGTTCAGGCCAGCCTAGAGAAACTAGCTCACCCACCCAGTCCTCTGGCTTCCTGTTTTTCTAGCAGCTGGAGTGCCTCTTGAGTGTAACTTTATTGTGAACATTGTTGAGTAGGGGGAAGTGTGCTCAGAAGTCTTGAATCTGGATCTCTTCATCCAACAGCCCGAATTTTCTCTAACTTCAAAGGCTGGGCACTTGTCCAGGAATGATGCTCTTGGCCTCTACTTAAAGGTGGGGCCAGGTGTGGGAATGCAAACAGACTATAAGGGCCTGAAAGAGGGTGGAAGGCAGCAGGAGAGTATGTGACCATGGAAGGAGCAGATGCCTGTGTGTTTGGCCAGTCTCCACCTACAATGGGTGCTCCTTACAGGAATGTTTTTAGTGATGCCTGTCAGGGAGCTTGGACTCTTTGAACCTCAGAGTTTGAAATGGGTGATGTTTGCCATAAGCAGTAATGAGCATGGCAATGATTTACCCAGGGCCCTTCTCTATATTCATATTAAATTGCTGGCATGCTGATGGGGCCTATTGGTCGTAAAACTGTTTTCTGGGTTCTCTCTACAAATCTATTCTCTCCTATCCCAGAAAAGCAGTTGTCACTGATGACTATGTGTGTGTTTCTGTCTTGTAAAGCAGAATCCTATGGGAATTTTGGACTCATTCATCTTCCTTTCTACCCAGGTCTCCAGCGTGCTGAGCTGTGAACTTTTACCACCCATCCCCCAGTGTGTTTACTTTCTCTTTCGACTCTGTAAGCAAGCTGTGTACATATATTTTCACGCATGTTTGGTTATGCATGTTTGGCTCTGAGGCTATTTTGTAAGTCTGTGGCTATGTGTGTGAGCCTTCTAGTGTGTAAAGGGATATGTCTTGTCTCTGTGTACATCTTTGGGAACCTTGATTGTTCCTGCAGTGGGGGCGGGGGGCATGTGGGCAACAGAGGTATTATGCTGGGAGTGATTGGCCCTGCTTTTGGATAAGCAGGCTTTGGAGAGACCATAATTGAATTATGACTCTGGAGAACGGGGATGCTTATTCCCTATTGTTGGGAAAAGATGGAAGATTACACTGACTCTGGAAGAAAATGTCTTTTTTTTTTTTTCTAGAACATGTGGGATGTATTGAGATGACTGATGCAGGGGCTAGATTCAAAAGACCTTTTAATATTCAGGAAAATGTGTGGTTTGAGATGTGCAGTTAAGCTTAAGACAAGTAAAGGTTTTGAATGGTTCCTATGCTCCCTACCCACACTAGACTCAAGTCTTTTGAAGGTACATTCTCCCTTAATTTTGTGTTTCCTCTCTGGGTCTTATACAACACAGACACTTAATAAATACTGAATGGATAGACTGCTAGTCTTACTGCGATTGTTCATGACCCTACAGAGTTCCACATGACTCCCCAGGAAGGAAGGCTTAAGCCCAGGAGGTCTTACTTCCAGCGTTGGCCTTAGACAAGGGCCCCACCCTCTCCACTCATGAAGTAATTGGCAGAATGGCTAGAACAAGCAAATGATTGTGCCATAATTAGTTTATGACCCTGAGGGCATGCCAGTTTGTAGCCTTGCCAGTCTGCTAGCTGCCACCAGCACAGATATGCCTCATAAAAGCCCAAGCGACAAAGCTATGGTACTATTCCTTGGCCTGCTAAGTCTAATGACTCAGGCCTATGAACTGAGAGTAACTGAACTGGTGTGTTAACATTTCCTGAACACTGACCTTTTATATTTTCATTTTATGCAAAAGTAACCTTTATTTCTTAGAGCTGTTAATCCTCGCTTTGACTTAATTGTAATGCTCCTCCCTTCCTCTCTCTCTCCCTCCTCCTCCCTTTCCACTCTCCCTTGCTCTTCTTTCCTCTTTGTTTTGAAAAGGGGAGCATAGTGAAACGAGGGCAAGAAAGAGCATCTGGTGCATTGTGTGACAATAATTGAAATCATTCCTTCCTGATATGCTCAGGAAACGGCCCAGCCAATATCTCCTACAGGTCTCGCCCTTCTCTCCGACTGCTGGTGTGATTGTTGTCCACATATTCTCTTCCAGTTTCCTCAGAGTTCAAGAAACCCAACAATGGTAATGAGAAATCTATCACCCTGCCAACTTGAATCATACTAATATGTACCAGAATGTTGGATTCTGGATTTTGAATGCAGGTTTTTGACTCTTGTGATTCCACGAGTTCTTTTTTTTCCTTCCCATCAACCTGCACTGGATTTTCATTTCACAGGCTCAACATATGGGACTCTTTGCATCTATTAAAGTTGTATTAATTATGTACATAAAATTTGTTGCTGACCAAAGCATTAAGCAGCTAATAGAGAAAAAATATTTACAGATTCACTGTTTTCACATACAAGAAGTGATGATGCAATGGGCAGAATGAGCAAAATCAAAGATTGACTCCCATTCAGGGATTCCTTTTAGAATTATTAGGACAAGTGTTGCCAGCATCACATAAATAGGATGCGCACCTCTGGCCCCATCCAGGGAATAGGCCTAAGGGTGTGAAATTCTTCACTTTTTAAAAAATTTCTTGTCATCACAGTCAAGTTCTCAAGATTTACATTTCTTCTAAGCGTTTCGTTTTGTGGATTGTGCTGCTCAAAATGAAAATATCCTCTTTTAAAATGGCCAGAAATCACTTTCCAACCCAGAGTGTTCTTATTCTCTTTGTTTTTGAGTTGCCTTCAGTGTGTCTACTGACATCTTGGTGGGGCCGGTGTAGTCTTTCACAAAAACAAAACAAAACAAAGCAAAACAGTGACATGCTCATGTATGTGAGCCCCGCATTAATTTCACATTTGATGTGCAATCACATATGACCTAAAGTAAAACCAACAACTTATAGAGAACTGACATTTTCTTTTAAAAAATAAATTTGACATTGGGTCCTTGATGTAAAGTATTTGAGATCAGGCTCTGATTAGAAATAACAAACTGTAATTTTCTCCTATTTGTGAAATTCAAGCACATTATTATTTCAAAGCAGTAATAAGCTGTAATAACCCAAAGAAACCTACATTTAAATAAATATATGTAAGTTGATAATAGGCATATGGACATGGCTCTAATAAATGAATCTGCTATTACTTTCCCCCAAATTTTTCTTTAATAATATCATGGTCATATATGCCTCAAGACAGAGAGCTTAAGGCCATTCCCACTGGTTAGACTTGATTCCATGTGACATTATTTCTAGTATGAACTGGAAGGGTTATGCTTAAAAACATTATGTTCCTGAACTGAAAACAGTTTTACTAAAGGTTTATAATTAAGGCAAAACCATTTTCAGTAATGTCCCAACCATCTTGAAATTCAGAACATAGTCTGGTCTGCAGTAATAAATTTAAAAAAAAAAAAAAAGGCTTTGAGATCTACAAATAGCTGCCCTAAAGCCAGTGATACAGGAAGTGGCCCTTATTCCTTAATTTCAGAGAGCCTCCCCTTGGTCTTTGAGTCAATGGGAACCTGCTAGCCTCTCAGTTACAGCAGAATAAAGCAGAAAATAGCATTGGGGTAGCAGGTTGGGTTTCAGGAGGTCGTTTAACCTAGAAGGAGGCACAATGACAGTTGGGTACCAGCAGCTGTGAAGGAGCAACCATGAAAGGAAATGCTGGCAATAGGAAATGGGTAGTTAGCCTTCCACACACAAATTTGAGGTTGTGGTATTTGGTTGTACTGATATGCCAGATTTTGCTCAGCCATTTTATTTTTGTTGGGGGTGGGGGGGCTTAAGTTTTATAAAACTTTCACTTTTATAAAAAGTGATGCTGAGAATGGTTTCTGTGCAAATGCAATTTTTCTATTTAGAGGTATTGGTTCCTTTATCTTACCAAAAATATAATAACCAGGTTAAAAGATATGAGCTGTTTTATAGCTGTTGTTGCATCTGGCCAGATTGTACTCCCAAAAGATTAAACTGTGAAAGTACACCTATTTTCTCACAACCCACAATGTTAAATGTTATCAATTTTAGTACTTTTGCTAGTTCCTCTGGTTTGTTGGTATACTCACATGTTTTAATTTTTACACATTGAATGAGCTTTATATTTTTTAATGTCATAATTTGCTGTTTCTTCATTTACTTTCTTTGACCACTTAGCAAGTAAAACTTATTGACTGCCTATATTTTCAAACACTACTTATATTTCTGGAAAGTCAACTTTATCATATATATTTGTCACATATTTTTCCAATTTGATCGCTTTCATTTTTATGTGTGCTTTTTCATTTATTATATTTCACTATGCAAAGTGTTCTTTTCTACATTTATGTATTCAGATCCATCCATCCTGTCTCTGATGTTTCTTTCATTTTCCAATATTCAGAAATTTACCACTCCTCCACAGCTGGGACAAATATGTGATTCTGTCCTCCCCACATCCCCAGGGTGTTTTTTCTTTTTTGTGTTTAATTCTTGGACCCATCTGGAATTTATTGAAGTGTATGGTATGAGGTATGGATCTAAAGTAAAATCTCCATACTGATATCCAAATGTTTTAGCAATTCAATTTGGCAAGCATTTCTTGAACTCATCCTATGTGCTAAACATTGTGCTAAATACCACAAGAAAGGTTTTTTAAAATGAGACAAAGTCCATGCTCTCCAACTGAGATCCTGTGTCTGTGTCTGTCTCTTGCTCTCCCTCTTTCTTTGAAAAGGACAAGAGGGACAGTGGGAATACGAGAGATATTCAAATAATTATAACTAAGTAGAGGAAAGAGAATGATAGGTAACATAGAAAGGTTAAGGTGGGAATTTAAAGGAACGAGAGATCCCACCTGAGACAGGGGATGTTCTCAACATGGAGGTAACATTTAAGAAGGGTTCATGAGATGGCAGGATTTTATTAATTAAAAAAAAAACACATACTGGGGCTCTCCCTCGTGGCACAATGGGTTAAAACACTGCCCTATGAAGCTCTTCGAAGCCACTGCAGCACGAGTTCCATTCCTGGCCAAGGAGTTGACCCGCATGGTGTGGCAGACCTCTCCTGATCTGCCTGCTGCCCCCCTCAGCAGCGTTTTTCAGCATATCTGCCTGTTCTGTCCCCCACTCTGTCTCTGATGAATCTTCTCACCCACCACACCTCTGCCTGTACCCCAGTTCTGTAAGCATAAATCCTAAAAAAATAACACACACACATACTGAACCTCTAATCTGCTATTCTGCTGGTTGTGAGGGACAGAGATGATCAAGACACAATTCAGCCCTCAAGGAGTTCTCAGACTGGCAAGGCTGGGTGCTGGTAGGAAATAGAACAGGAGAAAGTAGAAAGGGAAATGGGTGTGGTTAGAGAAAGGTACAATTGGAGAACAATAGCAGGAAAGCTGGAATCAGTTTTGGATGGACCTGAAATGGAAAGAGTAGGCATCTATTATTGCTTTGTTTGGGCTTGGAGAAAATTAGGGATATGGCCACTTCATGATCAGAGTAGGTTTCCAGGTCAGTCCATTCCATTTCAAATGCTACAATCTGTTTCCTGGACTGTTCTCTGCAATGTGAATGGTTAAACATGTATAACATTTTGATATGTGGGCTCCTTGGCAGCATCAAGCCTTATAGTGTCTATCAATAAATTTGATAACTATAACTCACAAATTTTGTGATATATTTAAAGTATTGGTACTGATTCATCTCCCTTTCAAGTAGTTAAGATCATCTCCCTTTTGCCTAAATTATTTTACATTGGGTATATCAAAGTAGCTAAAATGAAGTGTTTGATGATTGAAAGAATAAACTTTAGGCAGCAAGAAGATTTACTTATGGAGAAAACTGCTTATTTCCACTTTGCTAGAAAAGTGAGGGGGCAGTCTGCATGAAACAGAACATTAATTAGAATGTGGGCCCTCAAGTGGACACATCCCTAATGAATTTGTGAAATGCTTTATTATTGTGGGTGTTAAGACTACATTGTAGATATATACCACATCTTCTTGATTCAGTCATCTATTTTTGGGCATTTGGGCTGATTCCACATCTTCCCTATTGTTAATAGGGCATCAGTAAACATAGGAGTGCAAGTGTCCTTTTGAATTATTGTTTTTGTGTTCTTCAGGTAGATACCTCAGAGTGGAATTGCTGGATCGTATGTAAGCTTCATTTTTAGCAGTTTGAGAAACCTCCACACAGCTTTCCATGAAGATGTGGTATATATACGCAATGGAATATTACTCAGTAATCAAAAGAGATAAACTCATGCCATTTGCAGCAACATGGATGGAACTGGAAATGATCATGCTTAGTGAAATTAGTCAGAAAGAAAAGGAAAAATACCAGATGGTTTCACTCATAGCAGGAGTGTAAGGGATCAGGAAATATATATAGTAATATATAGTAATTGTAATAAAGCAAAAAGGAACATCAACTAACAACTATAAACCAGAGACATTGTGTGGGGGAGGAGAAGGGAACAAGACCAAAATGGGAGTGGGAAGAGCACATGGGGCTATGGTGATGACACATGCGTTAAGTGGTGGTGGGAAGTCCACGGTGACTACAACTGAGATGAAAAAATGCACAAAATGAAAAAAGATGTATTAAATAAAAAAATCATTAATTAATAAAACATTGTAGAAATTAAACTATTGATAAGGGGACCCAAGCCATCAGCAAATTTGAAAGTGGGCTGTTTCCTAAGGGAAAAAGTACTTAATTAGAGGTTTAAAATTAGTGGTTTGGGAGCAGAACTTCTAGAATGACTGTGGAAAGAGCTTAACAGGCTTCCTTGGCAGTGGGGTGGGGAGGTGCAGAGAGAACAAAACATTTAACCAGTAAATTAAAAAAAAATGATATGTTTATTTTTACATTTTGTGCATTCTTTGATCTCAGTTGTAATCCCTGTGGGCTTCCCATCACCAAATCACCCATGTCCATCACCATAGTCCAGGGCCTCCCCCCCCCACTGTTTTTGATCCCATTCCCCACTCCACCCCATAAAATGTCTGGTATATAGCTGTTCATAGTTATCATTATTTTCTAGCCTGGTCCATTATACTCCTGTTGTGAGTGAAACTACCCTATATTTTCCCTTTTCTTTTTGGCTTATTTCACTAAGCATGATCTTTTCCAGCTCCATTCATGTTACTGCAAAAGGCATGTTTATTTTTTGATTGCTGAGTAATATTCCATTGTATATATGTACCACATCTTTTTAATCCAGTCATCCACTTTTGGGCATTTGGGTTGTTTCCATGTCTTTCCAATTGTAAATAAAGCATCACTAAACATAGGAGTGCAGGTATCTTTTTGAATCAGTATTTTTGTGTCTTTTGAGTAGATACCTTAGAGTGGGATTGCTGGGTCATATGGAAGCTCCATGTTTAGCAGTTTGAGGAACCTCCAAACATAGTAAAATAATTTTTAAAAAATGTAAAGTCTTTGGAAATTGACCCTGGGAAATTAATATGTTGAGAACCATTTATTCAAGAAAATTTACTAAATCTCAATAAGAACTGTGGGAGTCTAGTTGTCATCTCTTCTCCACCTAGCTCAATGTGATGGATGCTTTATTCTGGGCAGTTATAACCAAGAATATGGGACTTCCCTTTCAACCCCGTCATCAGGCTGTGGTTTCACCGCAGGAGGGACAGGATGCCAGTATTTCTCTTTTCACATTCTTAGCTTCATGTTGTGGAAACTTTATCTTGGGCTGGCATAGACAAAAAGACATGGGTCTCCTTTCTAGTTCCCATGTGTAGGGCAGAGGTTGCATCGCCGAAGAGGCAAGCTTGGCAGACCACAGGCTATCAACCTCCCCTCAGCTTCTGCTAATAGAGTGGAGGTCTTACTCAGAAGAGAACCAGGCCACCACTACACCCTCGTTCCTGTGAAAAGCACAGATAATCTGCTAAGGGGTTGAGCAAGACTGCAGAGTCAGAAGTTCAGCAGCCCTGTTGGAGAGGGCACACTGACTTTATTTGGAACAAAACATTCCAACCTCCCTGAAGGTGCTGTCTACAACAGAGATCTTCATGTTTAACAACTAGTAAAAGACAAATAGTTCCATGAAACTAGGAGCAGGAAGTGAAATGGAAGACAAGTTGAAATTTAAGAGCATCAGAAAGAGAGAAATATTTAAAAAAAAAAAACTGTCAGGATAACACTTATTCCTAAGGGTTAAATGATCTGTCACATATGAGACATTGTATTCACTCAAAAACAACCAGTGTGGGCATTTTTGAAAGCTACTAGTCACTGCTTGAGCATGGAGAAG
Source organism: Condylura cristata (assembly GCF_000260355.1). Taxonomy (NCBI): domain Eukaryota; kingdom Metazoa; phylum Chordata; class Mammalia; order Eulipotyphla; family Talpidae; genus Condylura; species Condylura cristata. The sequence continues at coordinate 29,736,090 of NW_004567128.1, read as the reverse complement.
AATTAAAAGCCACATAGTGACCATTAAGGTCTGCAGCATTATTGGCTGAAGGGGTATAAACACAACCTCTGAACCAATCACTAGTCGAAGATTTAGTTTTGCTGATCAAGGAGTAACTTTCAGATAGTTAAAAATCTGAAGAGTGGGCCCTCCCTGGTGGTGCAGCGGGTTAATGCACAGCACTAGGAAGCTAAAGCCACTTCAGCATGAGTTCTGTATGAATAAATAAATAAATCTTTAAAAAAATGTGAAGAGTAAAAACTGAGCAGTCACATCTTCTGCACAATATAGGAGAGTTAGGCTTAACAAATTTTACTCAAGCAAGCCACCAGGCAGATGATAGTGGTGCTGGAAGTAAGCAGAATCTAGAGTTGTTATGCTGCAATCTATTACCTAAAATGCCCAGGTTTCACAGTAATTATAAAAGATGCAAAGAAATAGAAGAGTGTAGCCAACAGGAATAAAGCAGGCAGTAGATACCTCCTTTGGGGGTGGGAAAGCATATGATGTACTTCTAGATAATGCAAACACTTCAAAATAGCTATTATAAATAGTTTCAAAGAACTAAAGGACCCAGTTTTTAAATGATGAAATGATGATAACATGAGCCATCAGAGAGAGAATATCAGTGAATGGCTACAAATTATTTAAAAGAAAATGATAAGTCTGGAGCTGAAAAATACAATAATTGAAATGTAAACCCTGAGTGCTTCACTACAAGTACGCAGTACTAGAATTAGATTGGAAGAAGAAAGAATGAGGGAACCTAAAGATAAATTGAGGTTATAAAATTTCAAGAACAGAGGAAAAGAATAAAGAGAATAAACAGAACCCCATAAAATTATGGACATTATATATGTCAATACACTCATGATGGGAGTACCAGGTGGGGAGTGAATGGCATAGAAAAAGATCAAAGCTATAATAGGTAAAAACTTCCAAAGCATGATGAAAAACATGAAATTCCAGCTTCCAAAACCTACCAGATCTTTACTTAAAGCACATCATAGTTAAATATTGAAAGCCAAAGAGAAATTTATGGAAGTAACAAGAAGAAACCCATCACGGGTAAGTGAACCCCAATAAAATCAATAACAAACTTTTCATCAAAAAATAAATAAAAACCAGAAGACAGAAGGATGAAGTATTCAAAGTCCTTAATTGGTGGTAAAATCAACCAAGAATTCTGTATTTGGGGCCTCCCTGGCTGTGCAGTGGGTTAGGATGCAGCACTGCAAGCTAGCTGCAGCCACTTCAGTGTGAATTCCATCCCGAGCCCCGGAGGTGATCCACATGGCGTGGCAGACCTCTTCTGAACCTCCCGCTGCTACCCTCAACAGTGTACTTTGTCGATCTCCCTGTTCTGCTCCCCACTCTGCCTGTGGTGAGCCTTTCACTGCCCCTGTTCTGTATGCATAAATAAGTAAATAAATCTTTTTTTTTTTAAATTTATTTATTTGTGCATACAGAACTGTTGTACAGGCAAGAGGCTCAAGGGCAGTGAGAGGCTTCACCAGACACAGAGTGGGGAGCAGAACAGGCAGATCAAGGAAGTACACTGCTGAGGGGAGCAGTGGGCGGGTCAGGAGAGGTCTTCTGCACCATGTGATCACCTCAGGGGCAGGCGGGGATTGAACTCATGCAGAAGTGGCTTTAGCTTCTTACTGCTGTGCTTTAACCTGCTGTGCCGCCAGGGAGGGCCTAAATAAATAAATCTTTAAAAAATAAAGAATTCTGTATTTAATCCAAACTATCTTTCAAAAATATATGTAAAATAATAACAATCCCTGATAACAAAGACTATTAATAACAGACTTGCCTTATAAGAAATGATTTAAAAATTCTTCAGGCGATACAAAATAATACCATACAGCTATTGAAACCCACAAACAAAAAGTAGCGTTGGGACAAGTCATTATGTAAAAACATAGAAATATCACTATAATTGAATTTTGATACCTGTAGCAAATGGAGATGTACTTGACAAGGACATCACAGAGTAGAGTAGAGGGAAGGAGGTGATGATGGAGCAATAAAGTGACATCAGATTGTGTCTCAAACCCACAGGATAAGAAAATAAAATAGAATTAAAAATTAGTAAGGCCGTGGTAATTTAAGCATATGAATAATGTTATTTGTTGCTTTAAATAATTATAATGTCATTTAAATGGGCTAAGAGAAAAATAAAGTTTTCGACTTATTTTTATGTTCTTTGTTAAGTTTATACTGTATATCGACATATATGACAATAACATATAGAAGAAAGGAGGGAATAAGCTATCATGGAGTAAATTTTTCATATATTTTGGAATTAAGCTAGTATCAAATTGAAGTAGAGTATAAGTTAAGGTGTATATTGTAAACACTAGAGTAGTAAACATAACTTTACAATAGCTAAAATAAAGTTAAATAAATAGTTAAATAAAGCTATTAAAATGGTACATTAGAAAATAACTGAATGCAAAGCAAAGCAGTGAAAGATGAACAGAAAAATAAAAGCTGGTAACAGAGAAAATAAACAGCAAAATTACAGATGTTAATTCACTATATTAATAATAATCTAGATATGGATGAACTAAATCATGCAATGAAAAGGAAGAGATTTTTCAGACTATACAAAGAACTAAGATCTAGCTATATTTTCCTTTTTTTAACTATATTTTCTAAAAGAGATACACATTCAATTCAAAAATAGAAATAGGTTGAAAGTAAAATGGTCATGTAAAATGTAACCAGAATAGAACAGGAGTAGCTATACTAATAACTGACAAAATAGACTTTGAGACAAAAAAAAAAAAAAAAAAGCTACTAGAGCTAAAAGGGGATGTTTATAATGATAAAGATGTCAATTGATTAGGAATATGGACAATTTCAAAGGGAAAGAAAGGATGTTTAGGGCCCTTCCTAGTGGCACAATGGGTTAGGACACAGCCCTGCAAGCTGGCCCTAACAGCTTTAGTGAGAGTGCCATCCCCCACCCCGGAGGTGATCCACAGGCTCGGCAGACCTCTCCTGACCTGCCCGCTGCTCCCCTCAGCAGTGTACTGCATCCATCTTCCTGTTCTGCTCCCCACTTTGTCTCTGGTGAAGCCTCTCACCGCTCCTGCACCTCTGGCTTGTACCCTAGTTTTGTATGAATAAATAAATATTTTTTTAAAAAAAGGAATAATGTTTATCCAACAGGATTGACTAGAATTGGTATTTAATCAAATGGATTTTTGCTGATAGAATATTTAAATGCAAAATAGTGAATTTGCTTCCCAACCTCACACCACACACAAAGAATTAACAAATCAAAATAACAGACCTAAGCATAAAAGAATAAAAAAGTAAAACTCCTTTGAAGAAAACACAGGAGTAAATCTTCCTAATCCTGGGTTTCACCAAAATTTGACATGACACCAAATGCACAAATAACAAAACAACAACTCTGGACTATATATATATACTTTTCGCTTTAAAAGACACCATTGTGAAAGTAAAATGTCACCCCAAAGACTGGAGGAACAGTTCTACAAATCACATATCTTATAAATCACTTGGATTCAGAATATATAAAGTCCTCTCACAGTTCACTACTAAAAAGACCAGTTGCCTGTTAGAAAACAGGGTAAAAATTTGAGTTGACACTTCTCCCAAATGACCAATATGCAGGTGCCTAGATAACAAACATCATTAATCATTAGGGAAATGAAAATCAAGACCACAATGAGATATTTCACACCCAACAGAATGGATATAATAAAAAAGGAGAGACAATAACAAGTGTTGGGAAGGATGTGCAGAAACTGGAACTCATATACATTGATGTTGGGAATGCAAAATGGTGCCAAAAATAGTTTGGCAGTCCCACAAAATTTCCAACATAGAATTAACCATATGGCTTAGAAATTCCACATCTAAATATCGATTTACCCAAGGGAAATGAAAACACGTAGCCACACCACACCTTGCACATGAATGTTCATAACATCATTATTGACACTAGCCAAAAAGAGTACCCCAAACATCTGTCAATTCATAAATAGGTCAATAAAATGTGGTATATTCATACAATGGAATACTGTTCAACAATGAAAAGAAATGGAACACCGTACATGTTTTGTTTGAGAGAATCTCTAACACATTAAACTTGATGGGAGAGGCCAGACACATAAGACCACATATTGTATGATTCTGGTTATATGAGATGTTCAAAAAAAGGCACATTTATGGTCAGAAAATGACTAGTGATTGTTTGGGGCTGGTGTTGGAATGAGGACTGGCCATAAACACCCCCAAAATGTCACATGGGTGTTCTTTTAGGATTGTGGACAAGTTCTAAAACTACATTGAGGTGTAATGAAAGAATTCATTAATTTGTACATTTTAAAATGGGTTAATTTTATTATTTATAATCTGTGTATGGAAACATCTGTTAAGGTGCCATAGTTTAAAAGAAATTTCATGGCGATGATTTTTTAAGAATAAGACTACTAAAGAAAATCAAGTATAAAATCCCTTCCTAGATCAAGCATAACTCACAGATTCCTATTCCAGTTACCTTTTTTGGATCTTGTTCCATGCCATGACCTCTGCCATGTGTGGGCAAAGGACAAATCCAAAATCCTTTGAATTTCCCGCTCCACCTTTTCCCTGGTCTTTAGTATGTTTGCCGTTGCAGAACATCTCCCTCAGCATTCTGGCTGTGTTCTCAACTCTGTCCTGAAGACCTTTTTCTTTCGAGGTTCATTTCATTTCCAGATTCAGAGTGTATTTTTTCTTCTTCTCAAACTGCTGCTTCAGTTTTTTGGGGATGAAAAGTGACAAATAATTTCTTTTGGGTTTATGCCTTTAAGAGAAATTTACTGGGCACCTACTGGGCACTTGATCCTGTAAGGTACTTGTGATAGTTTATGTTGCTGATCTAAATACTTAGGGAGCAATAAGAATTTTAAATGTGTCACATAAAATATTCTGTGTGTCTTGAATAGGTCTATCTCATGGCACTTTTGGCTCGACTTTGGAAAGGTCTCTATTTCGAAATACCAAGTGTGTAATTGCTTCTTTTTATCTCCAAGTTGTCCTGATGCCTTGGGGCCAGCAGTGTGCTAGTAAACTGGCACTCTGGGAAAAGTGAATCCAGTCCTGACTTGTACTAAATGTGATTTCCATAGTGGATATATCCCACCATGGCCAGTTTCAAGTTACTACCTGGTATTACCGAATGTTGGGTTGGGAAGCTAGCCAAAGTGAACCCTGGACAAGGAGGCAACTGCTTAGTTCTGATCCCACCAAGAATAGCTTCCACACTATCCATGAGTTGACACCAACTTATTGAAGAACTGCTGGTGAAAGGAATTAATGCTTTTATTGTACCAGATCTGTGCCAGGGACTGCCCCTTTTAGGTACACCTCTGCCCTGTGAGTATACATATTTTACAGGTGAATTGATGGGCAGTTAGAGAGTTAAAAAAAAGGTCTGCCTGGCCCTCCCTGGTGGCGCAGCGGGTTAAAGCACAGCACTGAGAATCTAAAGCCGCTTCCGCATGAGTTCGATTCCCGCCTGCCCTGGAGGTGACCACATGGCGCGGCAGACCTCTCCTGACCCGCCCGCTGCTCCCCTCAGCAGTGTACTTCGTCGATCTGCCTGTTCTGCTCCCCACTCTGTCTCTGGTGAAACCTCTCGCTGCCCCTGAGTCTCTGGCCTGTACCCCAGTTCTGTATGCACAAATAAAAACTTAAAAAAAAAAAAAAAAAAGGTCTGCCTGAAGTCACACAGTGTACTGCAGACCTGAGACTTGAATCCTGGTCATTTTGATGTCAAATCCCATGCTCATGTCATTTACTATTGCACCTCATAGGGCAAAATTAACTTTGGAGATAATAAGAGAATGTGATTTTTCTGGGGTAATGTTCTGGATATTGTTCATCTTTTGAGGACTTTGCATAAACATCACTTGTACTGCAATTCACTTGCTAGAGGATGTTAGGGTTAATCTCACTCTGGGCAACTGACAGGAAAGGCAGTGAGACCAGTGGGTGGTACAGGTAACCTCTAAACCCTATGCTTGCTTTCAGCCTCAGGAGGGACTGAGTTGTCTGGATTGATGTCCTGGGGTAGTCAGTGATGATAGAGAAGCACATTCCTTTTGGGCCTAAGGCAAGGCCTAGAAGAATGATCTACTCTCCCTGGAGGTAGTAGTTTCCAAGTCAAGAAATATAAACGATTGGAGCAAGTTTCTAAAAAAAAAACAAAACAAAAAACTTTGTACATTTTTTGCTAGAAAGAAAATTCCATATTAGCAGGGATAAAGATCTGTTTGCTGCTATGTCCCTGTTATCTAGCATAGTGCTTGACAACTTGACACCCAATACATATATGTTGGATGGATCGATCGAAAAGTGAATGTAAAACTTGCCTGCAGGCCAGCAATCCTTTTTCAGGCCTGGCTACTGCTGGAAATCAACCACCCCCCACCGACCACTGAGACCTATGAGACCCACACTGAAGTTTCCAACACCTCCTCCCTCCCCAAAGTCCTCATTAGAAATTATATAAAGACAGATATGTCACTTGGGTGCTAAGATGTGTAACATTGCTTTAGGAAACCCCCCATACACTGGTTTTGGGTGAATAGCTTCCAATCACTGTGTTTCTGTGCCAGGTAGAGTGGAGTACTTTACATGTGTTAGCCCATTAAACCCTCATAATGACCTTATGAAATAGACACATAATTAGCCCCCATTTTACAGATGGGAAAACTTTGCCCTGGAGTCTTAGAGTAAATTGTCCAAGACTGAATAGGCAGTATGAGGAAGCATCAGCCACCAAACCAAATTTTACCAAACTGTTCATCCTCTACTTGTTCTACTGCTTACCTCCTTTTCCATGTTATCATTCATTCATTAATTCAGGGGACATTTATTAAGTCTCAAGCTCTAATTGTATGCTAGACTCTTCGACTTTTTGAAGGGAAAATCAGATTCTTTCTGTGCTGAGATGTCATAGAAAACACATTTTCTATGATGATTTCCCCCTATTTCTCATAACTATGACGCCTGATAATTTGAAGTTATCAGGGGACATTAAAAAACTTCACCCTGTCTCTTTTCAAATACTTTAGCAAGTTCTCTGGAGTGGGACTATCTTGTTTAGTCCCAGAAGATAAACAAAATCCCAAGCAATGATTTTACAAACTCCATCATACCTACTCCCACAGGTTTTCTTTTTGCTTTCAGTATTTGAGATACTCACAAGAAAATTATTATCTTGTATCACATGGGACAGAGCCATGTGGTTTCAGCCTTTCCTTTCAAGAATGTTCTTTCAAAAAATGCCAAGTCCATTTAATGTTAGTAAAAGGGATGATAAAGGGTAATGCAACAATCCTTGCAGCACAAGTACCCCCTCTTGGGCTTGCACACTCAGAAGGAGTTAGAAGAGAAGAGGTTAAAACAGGGACGAGACCAACCATCTCTTGATATCTCTGTTAAGCATTTCATCCTTTGTTTTTTCTCTTCTGTTCCTTCAACAAGTGTTAATAGTACATCAACTATGTGACAGGCTGGGCCAGGGTGTCCAATAGATATACAAAGAGCTACACATGTCATGTTAACTGTTCAAGTAGTCACATAAAAAAAGGTAGAGAAAAACAGGTGAGATGATTTTTTTTATTATTTATTTGCCTTTTACCCCTTACATCACTGTAGTGCCCATAATTCTCCTGCCTCCCTATCCCCCATGAACCATCACCACATTCCTTTAAGCCCGTCCCTCCGTTGTTTGCCCCCCTCTCTTACCTTCTCCCTTTCTGTGAGTCTCATAGCTACAGAAGGGCAGCTTACTAGTTTTGACTTTTTCTTGATCTTTTGCTTGGTGGTTTCTCTATATTTCACATGTAAGTGAGGCCATCCAATATTTATATTTTTTTCTTCTGACTAACTTTGGCTATCATAATCCCTTCCAGCCCCATCCATGTTGCTGCAATGACATTAGTTGTTTTTTTCTTCTTTTATTGATTGCTGAGTATTATCTCATTGTGATATATACCACATATTCTTGATCTACTGGTCTGCTTTGGGGAATTCAGATTGTGTCCATATCATAGCATTGTAAACAGTTTGAATTATGTTCTTGTGTCCATTGGGTAGATTCCTAGGAGTTCAGGTGCTGGATCACATGGTAGATTCATTTTTATTGTTCTGAGGAAACTCCATATAATTTTCCACAGGTGAGAAAAATTTTAAAAATATATTTTATTTAACTCAATGTCTAAAATTTGAAAATTTCCCTCTGTGATAAATATTAAAAATTATTAATGAGATACTTTACATTCCCTTTTTAATGTTAAGTCCCTGAAAGCTGGTATGTATATTGAACTTACAAGCACATTTCAATCTGAGCTAGTCACATGTCAGTACTCCCAAGTCTTGTGGCATTTGGCTAGTGGGCAGCTACTCTACTGGCTCTCAGGGTTACTGAAATGGACTAGATACCTTTCTGCAAAGTAATGAGGAAAGGTGCAGAAGGTGGAATTAGCCTGATGATTTTTTTACAGAAAGCTGTGCTTTAAGTTATTACCTAGATGGACTGCAGGTCGTGAAGTTAAAATCTCATGCAACATTGGCCCTCCCTGGTGGCACAGCGGGTTAAAGCACTGCACTAAGAAGCTGAAACCATTTCTGCATGAGTTCGATTCCCGCCTGCCCCGGAGGTGACCACATGGCGTGGCAGACCTCTCCTGACCCGCCCGTTGCTCCCCTCAGCAGTGTACTTCATCGATCTGCCTGTTCTGCTCCCCATTCTGTCTCTGGTGAAGCCTTTCACCACCCCTGAGTCTCTGGCTTGTACCCCAGTTCTGTAAGCACAAATAAATAAATCTTTAAAAAAAAAATTCTCATGCAACATTAACAGTCCTATAAGCTCCTGCAAAGTCCCCCCACTGCTCTTGGGTGAGGAACTCTCTTGAAGCAGGACATTGTTTTGATTCTGCAAACATATTCCAAGGCAGGAAAGTCACAGACCTCTGTGGAGTGGCCATAGACAAGCAGGAAGTGATTTAAGGTGGGGACTGCAGGGTCATCGAAGAAAAGGCCCAACACAAGTCTTTCAAGTGATGAAGAGGAAAACTAACAAGCAACAAGGATTCTCCATCTTTCCCTTTTTCCTACCATTTCCCATTGCTTGATCTCTTCTTCCCATTCTATCTCTCAGGGACTCTCCATCTCGCCTCTGTGCTTGGGGACATGAGTGACTATGTGTGTGCGGGTACACAGTTGTGTGACTGTGTGTGTGCATTGTCGTGGCTCAGCTATGTAAGGGACGGGTGGGTGAGTTGACAACCACACAGGCTCAGAATAATCAGACGAAAGGACGCTTCTCAGTGTGTGCTCTCTCAGAAAGAGACACAAATAAATAAAGCCTGAATGTAGGCCCGAGTTCATCTGGCAGTTTCCAGTGACAAAAAGTCTGTGTTGCAGAGGCTGTCAGGCACAAAGGAGGATTCAGAACTAGAGGCAGATTTTTTTTTTTTTTGCTCCTAGGAATCTTTTTCTCCTTTTAAATCTACATTCTCACTTAAACAGTATTTAGACTGTTTTAGGTAGTTTTCCTTGATTTGAGACTTAGAAATGTGTTTTGAAGAGAGAAAGGGGGGATAATTGGAAAAAAGGCATCAGTTGTTTGGTGATGGAAACTAGAGTTCTGGTGGTGAACATAATGTAATATGTGCAGATGTTGATATGTAAGTCTGTACACCTGAAACCTATAAAATGTTACAAACCAATGTTAGTGAGAGAGCGCACTTGCAAAGAAAGGAGAGAGGGAGAGAAAGGTGGAAGGAAAGAAGAGAGGAACCTAGCAGAAGGTAAGTTGTTTTTTTTTTAACTTTTCAGTGTCGAAAGGAAAGGAGGGATGGGAGAGTAGTTCTCTTCAAGAGCAACCCTTTCCCACAGTGCTGAAGTCACTCCCTGTGTTCCCTCAAATTGCTTGTCAAGGCAATGGGGTTAATAATCTGAAAAGTAAGACAGGTGGCCATCTTGGCGCTCTGAAACAGACACAATCGTGGATTGTCTGTTGTCTGTTTTCCCCAGAGAGAGGATGTGGCTGTAAGCCAATATGTCAAAAGAGAAGGGAAAAAGGCACATTCCTTAGGATTAAGGTGTGGGTGAGACTTACCCTGTCTGCTCTATTAGAATAGGAAGTGCTTACAGACCACATTTTCCAAAGGGCTTTAGTCTGCTGTTGAAGAACCATGTGCAGCCAGGAGTGACGAAACCTGGGTTTAAAGTTAGAGGGAGATCAGGACAAGGAATCCTTGTCATATGGGTCACAAAAAGCATGGAACAAAATGTTTATCCTCTGTGTTTAGTCAGGATTTACCAAATATCTGATCAGAACATCCTGTGTTGTCTTACCAGATATAGGGATAATAGAGTGGAAAAAGGAAGATAACTTTGATTTACAGAAATGTGTCAAACACTTTATATATTCTTGATACCATCCTGTGAGGTTGACGACATCTTCCCCACTTAATAGATGAGGGGTCTAATAATATCCACAGAACTTATATGACTTATAGCTAACTAGGGGAGAATTCAAATTTGGATATGTCTTATTCCAAATCCCATTCTTTTCATTGCCCTAGACTGCTGTTTTAAATCTTACTGTTTAGCTAAGGAAACATAACTTCTTTCTCAAGAACCAATCAAAGAATATGTTAATTACAATTAAACACTAGTAGTGTGAAGTAGAGCCCACATGTGTTTAACAGGATCAGAGCAGATGTTTTTACCTAACTGTTGTTGGGCCTCATGTTGGGTAGTAGGAAAAGTAGGCAGGAAGCTGTCAGAAATTCAGTATAATGTTGCTAAGGAAAATAACAATGGTCACTTTTCCCTCGAGCAACTGCAAAACTGGACCTTGATGAAAATCTGCCAATGAACCTCAGCTCTTCTCCACATACAGAATATCTACTAACACCTTGCTAACAACATTTTTGCCATAGAGATAGAAAGATCTCCTCTTGGCAAAGCTATGTCTGAGTTCTACTGGTGGGTGGAGAAATACTGTTCCTCTCTTGTCCTCCCAGGAGACATAGCTGAGGATTCACTGTCTGCTAGTTCTAGAAGATAAAAACTCTATTATTCTTTTGTTCTACTGTCACATTACTGTAGGGGCATCAATTTCACCATTGATCAAAGTAGTGGAAGCACATGGGTCCGTCTATATTCTGGCCTGTGTTTATTTAGCCTAGACTCTATAACTTCAATTAGAGTAAAAAATTCTATTATTGCTCCAGAAGTCTTAACAAAATAAACTTTCTTGTAATAACTGAAAAATGTGGGCTCAATTAACAGTCCTAAAAATTCATTAGCCTCCATGTATGTCTTTATGAAACCTTGGGTGAAGATAATGAAGGCAAGTCTTAAAATTTCATCTCATTTTTACAGAGTTGGGCAGACTCTTACTGTTGAACATGGAGAGACATATTAAATATCTTAATGACTTGACAAGTTTTAGTAGCCAGCCACTTCTAGTAAACCATTTGAGGCTAATCTTTGCCAAGCTATGGTTAAAGAGCTTTTGTTAAATGTCCTACACTGTATTTCTACTCTCTACCATTTTGTAACCCGTTTATTTGCTTAAGAGTGATGAAAGAGGAAGATGAACCTTATACACACTTTCTTCCCTTATAGGTCCTAAATCAACTGGGGTCAATGTAGGTAGAAATGATTCAGAGATTTAGGAGAGGTCTGTAATAACAGCAGTGAGGATTCCTGACTGAAGCCCTTTGGATCTTTCCCTGCCCTGGAAAAACATGGGCCTTTAGCGGTTGTGCAGTTGGCCAGGTGGGCTAGCAAATGTGACATTCCTTTCTAGCCTGTCAGTATTAGGATATCACTGCAAGCAGATGTGGGCACAAATTCTCACAGAGATTTCCAGAACAATCGTTCCATCCCTGAAAGTGCTGTCTAGAAGAGGCCAATATGAGATGGTTGTCCTCTTTTGTTGATGGCTTATGATCAGCTAGAAGGCCTCAAGGAGCCTCTTTGTTGTCCAGTACTTGTCACTATGTTAATACCCCAAGAGATTGATGACTGAGGTCTTCTAACGACCAGATTTATAGAGCCAAGGGCACAGCTCAGTTTGGGGTCAGCAGTGGAAGCCAGTTCACAGTATCAGCAACTGGAAATCTTGCTGAATGTCTAGCTCTAGAGAGAGATTGTCTCCATAGCAAGAATAACAAGAAGCTGATTCACCACTTCATCACACAACTGATGTCCTAGCCAATCCATAACTGACAAACTATCTCTCTAAGTAGGCCAAACTCATTCTTATCACTTTGTCTGCACATGTTGTGCCCTTTGTTAAAATGTCCCCATCTGTTTTCTTCATGATGAACTCTCAACCATTCTTCCAGGTTGAGCTTGCATAGTTTCTACATATTTTTCCCTTAGTCTAACTCTAGCCTTTCTGTGGTGTAACAGTCTTTTGCATGGATCTCTGTTCTACATCTCTCACTCTAGGGAATAAATTATCTGTGAGAATAGTTCTCTGTTAATCTGTGACCATTTTGAAGGTGGGAAATTATTATGTTATTATGTCTGTTTTCTCCATTGGCCAGAACACAGACTCACAGACAGCAGGATGAGCCAGGAAATACTGATTGAGTAATTGAATTATTTATTTAGATGTCACTGGGGTTGCATATTCCTGGATTCCATCATCATTAGGGTTTATTGGATACCATACCCTGTATATGTGTCTTTCAGGGACCTCTTGTTTAATGAGATGATTAAACTTTTTGACCTTTTTTGTTTCTTTGAGTAAAAGATCCATTTGTAGCTTTCAAGTAGATTGGCCCAGTGCCTGGTTTCCATTAGAACACCTCGGGCTCCCTCTTGTGAGGTGGTCTCAGAATTTCTTCTGTAATTAATGTCTTAGAAGATGTGTGGACAAGCTCCTCTTGAAAGAGTTGTTCTAATGGCCTCGATATTTTGGTTAAGCATTGTGAACATCCAATTCTTTCTGAAGACCTTTAACACTGGTCACTTGACAAAGGCAAAGGAGCCATTCTGGGAATCCTGACTAGATCAAAATCTGAGCAACTCCTTCAATCTACAATTGATAGGGTTCCTAGAGTGCATATTAGATAACCCAGTTTCACAAAGCCATTCCCCAACTACTTTGGGGTTGCTCTCTTTTAGAGGTGTTACTGTCTTTTAGATTGTTTATCTTAAGGAACTAAAATTCTGCCCAAGGCTTAGCCTTTTGCAGCCATACAAAATAATCTGTTTTTGTTACTTTTGAATGTCTAGTTCTAGAGAGATTGTCTCCATAGCAAGAATAATAAGAAGTTGATTCTCCACTTCATCACACAACTGATGTCCTAGCCAATCCACAACTGACAAACTATCTAAGTAGGCCAAACTCATTCTTACCACTTTGTCTTAATAACAAATTGCTCTTTGCATAAAGACAGCTTTGGGTTCCTTAGGTTTTTCAACACTTATAAGAACTTTCCTAGTGTCATGTCCCCGGTCTACTCTTTAGGTCCTTCATCTGTTTCTTATGTATCAGGTTTCCAGTCTTCTGAACCACTCCTTCTAGACCATCTCTATCTTCTCACTGGCTCCAAAGCAGGCATCTTGTTACATGTTACACTTGTTAACTTTTTCCATTGTTGTAGCCAGTTTGGATCTTTATGATCCCATCATATGTGGAGCATATTATGTTCTGGGCGAGCTTTAGTTCACAAGTAGAAGCTCCCTGTTACTGAACTTGGGAATAAAACAGTGCTTCTTAGGAGGCAGCATGGCATGATTGCATTGGAAGACACCAGATCTGCATTTAATTCATTCAACCTCTTTGAGATAAAAGTGGTGCTGATTTTCCTTCTCTCATAGACTCATTGTCAGGATTCATAAGATACTATCTATAAAACATTACACTAAGTGCTTGAGCACATAGTGGGTTCACTGTAGATGTTAATACCCCTCTCTTCCTGCCAACCTTGCCCTGCCCACCACTGCCCTCTACTGAGGAACTTCAGTAACTGCTTTGAACTTGAATTTCTGATATGAGTCAAGTAGCTTTGTGTCATTTCGTCACTTTTAAACCCTTTAGAGAATCTTACATGAGCTACAATACAAACTGGCAGGCTGGCCTTAATTTTGTAAAGTGGTCCTTGTCAAAATATTACTGTAGTTATCTTCGCCAAATTCTGATACAGCACAATCGAATTAGAGTTCTAATCTTGAAAGTTTGGGGTATAATCCAGTTTGTATTATTTGCTGTCATGCAAATAGTCAAAACTATAGCTTGAATCTGAATTATTTCAGAGGTTTTATGATATAATTCTTGTGTTCTTTCTAAGGAATATTTATATGATTGGTGATTTTAATTCCTCTGACAGGATGATGTAGGTTTGCAAAAAGAAAAAGAAAAAAAAAAACAGAATAAAAATGCAGGGACCAAAGTGGTATTTAGTGCCAAATGGATGAAAGGCCATGCTGTTGGAATTCTCTATAAGAGGATTTGGGGTAGGGAAGTAAATCCCTGAGTTTGGCAATCAGACATCATAGTAAATGGACAGAGTGTAGTTTTGGTGTAAGATCTAGGTTTGAATTCTACTTCTGCCATCCACTAGCTATTTGATCTAGGACAAGTCCTCTGATCTAACTGGCCTCAGCTTTCTCTTTATAAAATAGGAAACAGTTTTGCCAAAATTGTGAGCAACACCATGAATATTGTAAATGAGATGAACAAATCTATGCCTTTTAGCCCAGTGCTTGGCACATGGGAGGCAAACAGTATATCATTGCTCTTAGGATTAATTCCAATTAATAGGAGCTAAGTTCAGTGGCGCTTTAGAATCATTTCCCTTTTGGAGAAGTGAAAGGAGCAGTATCATGCACATGAACCCAATCCTATGTTCATGCAGAAACTGGATCACCCTGGATCCTTCAGACTGTTAGAAGTTTATAATCATTCACCTGTTGGATAATGGAAATGTACTAGGCTGCATAATAACCCTTGCTGGCATGAAGACAAAGACATGAGAAGAACCCTCTTCTTCTTGGGAGTCAGACCCCTTTTATGCTCTGGCTCACAACGCTTTAATTGGAAAACTTGGATGTATCAAACCAAATAGGAGTGATTTGCCTTTTATTCTTATGATTATAAACATGAATCTAGTGAAATAGTTACATAGACACTCTTTTGAGGGGGGGTGACTGAGATCTTTGTTGTTAAGAAAGTTTAACCTAGAGACAAAAAGAAAACTCCTATTATTCTCAGAAGAAAAGAGCAATCTGATTAAGGTGGGTTTCTTGGTAAAAGATAAGCTTGACCATCAAACAGCTTTGTAAATAAAAACCAGGTATAAAAATCCCACTAATTTATGTTGACAGAAAGATAACTAATGGTTGTCCTAGGAGGAGGGAAGTGTGAGTGGCAGTACAAGAAGCAGAAGAAAACTTTTGGGGTGAATGTGTATGTTCACCATTGGATTATGGTAATGGTGCCAATATATGTATAGTAATGTATATCAACTGTACCTTAATAAAATACTTTTAACAAACCCAGTGCACATAGCCACCTGTTTCATAGAAAATGCTTGCTAAATATGTAGTGACTTAATATCAATCAATGCAAATTAAAGAGCTTCTTTACAGCAAAAGAGACATTAACCAAAACAAAAAGATATCACACAGATTGGGAGGAAATTTTTGCACTTTACACAACTGATAAGGGGCTGATCACAAAGATATACAAAGAATCCACGCAACTCAACAAAAACAAAGTAAACAATGCAGGTAAAAAAAAAATGGGTAGAAGAACTTAAAAGACACTTCTCCAAAAGAGGAAACATGAATGGCCAACAAGCTCATGAAAAAAATGTTCAACATCCCTCATAATCAGGGAAATTCAAATTGAAACTACAATGAGAGATCACCTTACACCAGAAAGAATGTCACATGTTTAAAAAAAAAAAAACAAACAAACAACTAGCAACAAATAATGGTGACAAGGATGTTGTGGAAAAGGAACTCTCTTACACAGCTGGTGGAAATGTAAACTAGTTCAACCACTATGGAAAGCTGTATGGAGGGTCTTCTAACAGCTAAAAATGGAGCAACCATATGACCCAGCAATTCCACTCCTAGGGAGCAACCCAAAGGACACAAGATCATTAATACAAAAGAATACATGCACCCCTATGTTTATTGCAGCACTATTTATAATTGGTAAGATGTGGAATCAACCCAGATGCCCAAAAATAAATGATGTGGCATATATACACAATGGGATACTATTCAGCAGTAAAAAATATAAACTAAGGCCATTTGCAGCAACATGGATGGAGCTAAGAGGATTATGCTCAGTGAAATAAATCAAAAGGAAAAAGAAAAACACTGGATGGTTTCAATTGTAGGAGGAATATAGAGAAGCTAAGAAAAAAAAAAACAAAAATAAACAACTGCAGGGGAGGGGAAAGGAAGGTATTAAAGTGAGGGCAGGAAGAGCACAAGGGACTATGGAGGTGGTGCACCAGTGAATTCTATGAGGACTACACTTGAGAAAAGAAAACAACATTCTACAAAAATGAACAACGATGTAAAAATATATATAAGTAAATAAATATTTAATTTTTTTAATTTAAAAAAAATCAGTCATTGCAACAGACCGACTGGTGTAGTAAGGCACACTGCAGGTCCACTTGCCAGTGATACAACCATGAAACTGGTGGACAATTATCAAAAAACACCGTTTAAAGTGTTTGGGAATTGGTTTCAGCACTTGCAACAAATCAGGAATCATTTAAGAACACGTATGGAATCTTGGAAAGAACAACTGACAGCTGTGACATATGAGCTAAGACTTGGTCCTGTCCTGCTCTGTTCCCTAGCTTTATATCAAAGATTTATTTTAGATGGGCACAGCCAAGAGATCAGGAACTATATTCTTGACCAGCTCCTAGTTGAAGGGCTATAGATTCAATTAAGGATGGGCAGACTGCTAGTCAATCTCATTCTAATATTTAGTTCTTAGTTCTGAAAGACTTATTTCGGGTGCACATGATCAATCCACAAATTAAATGTGATCTCCCACCCCATACCCAGCACCCACTCCTAAAATGGAGTCTGTCTCCTAGATAGGTAAAGAAAACTGTGAGTAGCAGTTGGAGAAGACTGGGGACTCTTAGTTTCTCCCTCCCAGGTCCTGCGTATGCATATTGCACTTGTCAGACAAGACACTGAAGGGGACATTGTGAGTGTAGAGGGGGAGAGGTGTGTGATACACTTATGTATTATCTTTGCAATTTGTGTTTAAAAAAAAACAGAACTAACATTATTCTCACTGGTACGATAAAACAATTTATAGATGACATGATCTTGTGTGTAGGAAATTCTGGGAATGCTCTAAAAAATCTGAAACTAGTAAATGAAAGGCAGCATAATAAAATACAAAGTAAATATACAAAACAAGAACAATTGTATTTCTGTATATAGCAATGGACTGTGCAGAGGTAAAATGAAGAAAACAGTTCTATTTGTAGTAGCATCAGTAAAGCATACATTCTTCTATAAGAAACTTCTATAAAGCTTGAACCCCTAATTAAAGAAGACCTAAATAAGTGGAAACATCCCATTTTTATGGCTCAGATAATGTCACTATTGTTAAGATAACAACAATCCAGTATAGTTCACAGAATTAATACAAAACACTTCCAAAATCCCAGTTTTGTTTTTTTTTTGTTTTTGTTTTAGAAAATGAAAAAGTCATTGCTAAGTTCATATGAAAATTGAAAGGACACAAAATAATGAAACCAGTCTTGATAAAGAAGATGAGAATTAGAGTACTTAAACTTACTGATTTAAAATCTCACTACAAAACTATAGTAAGACATTGAAGTACATACATAAGGACAGATATTTAAAACATGAAAAGGTGGGCCCTCCCTGGTGGCACAGCAGGTTAAAGCACAACACTAAGAAGCTAAAGTCATTTCCACATGAGTTCGATCCCCACCAATCCTGAAGGTGATACACATGGCGCGGCAGACCTCTCCTGACCCACCCGCTGCTCCCCTCAGCAGTGTACTTCGTCAGTCTGCCTGTTTTGTTCCTGGCTCTGTCTCTGGTGAATCCTCTCACTACCCCTGTACCTCTGGCCTGTACCCCAGCTCTGTATGCATAAATAATCTTTAAAAAAACATTAAAATGTATTTGAGATTCCTGAAGTAAACTTACATTTATGGTGAATTGATTTTTGACCAGATGATGTATGGAAGAAGAAATGAAGGGAGAAAACCAGATAATTAATTCCACCATTGCAAAAAGAGGATTTGATAAAATACAACACATTTTTATAACTGAATAAACTAAGATTAAAAGTTAACATTCTTACTGGTAAAGGGAATTTATGAAAAATCTCCAAGTAACATAATGCCTAGTTATGAAAGACTGAAAGCTTTCTCTTATTTAAGAACAAGAAAAGATTTCCACTCTTATCACTTCTATTCAACATTGTCCTATAGAGGTTTTAGTAAGGGTAAATCAGGCAAAAAGTAAAGACAGGTCATCCATTCATACCCATGACACAATCAAATATATGGAAATTATTAAGGAATAAAACAATCTGCTAGAGATGGTAAACAAAATCAGCCAGTTTTCAGAGTTTAACAATCCATTGTGTTTCTACATACAATGAACAATTCACAGATGAAATTTAAAAGCAATTGCATTTCCAAAAACATCAAAAAGAGTATAATACTTAGGAATAGACTTAGCCAAGGAAGTGTAAGATACACTATATACACTATAAGCCACAAAGCATTGTTGAAAAAAATTCAGGAAGACTTAAATAAATTGAGAGATATCCTGTGTTTATGGGTGGGAAGACTTAATGTTGTTAATGTTGTTAATACTCCCTAATCTACAGATTCAGTTCAGTCCCTATCAAAAATCCCAAAGACCCGATCAAAATTGCAGAAATCAACAAGCTGAATATTTAATTTATTAATTCATATTTATTTAATGTTAATTTTAAATGTTATATTAAAGCACATGTACTCTGTTGAGTCAAAATTATCTCGAAAGGGAAGGATGAAATTGAAAAACTCATCTCTTAAATTCAAACACAATTATCAAGCTACAGTAATCAAGACAATGTGGTACAGGACTAAGCAAAGATATATAGAGATAAATGGAATAGAATGGAGAGTCCAGCAAAAACCTATATATAGCTGGGAGATTATTACATGATCCAGTGGTTCTACTCAAGTATCTACCCAAGAGAATGAAAACTGTACACAAATGTCCACAGCAGCATTGTTCATAATAGCCAAAGTGTAAACATGTCACAAATGTCCATCAATTGGTGAGCACATAAACAAAATGTGATATATCCATGCAGTGGCATACTCATTAGCAATAAAGAGAACTGAAGTACTGCTATGTGCTTCAGCATGAATAAACTTGCATATACATATGTGTATTTTCCCCATCACCATCCCTTGTGTCCTCTTGAGAGTCCATTTCCTTCTCCCCTTACTCTTAAGCTTAGAGCCCTCAGGATATTTATGGTCTTCCACTGGTTTTTGCAAGTGTTTTATGTTGTTCAGTTGTTTGCTCTGTAAATGTCCAGTATCAGTTATTATCCAACACATTGTACTATGTGAAAGACACTGAATACAAAAGACCCTGTGTTTTATGGTTTCATTTATAAGAAGACTTCCTGTTGGTACAGATTTGTGGTGACCTAGGGGTAGGGGTGGGAGCCTGGACTGAATGTCCAGGATCTCAAAGTTTCTTTTGGAGGGTGATGGACCTGTCCTATAGTCAGATGTGGTAAAGGTTGCACAACTCTACAAATGTACTATAAAACACTAAATTGTACTTAAAATGAATAAATGTTATGACACTGGAATTGGGTGGCATGTAAATTTATCTCAGTATACCTATTAATTTAAAAAATGGATATGTGGTTGTCTCTCTGAAATGCCTACACATTATCAGGAGCCTTTATTTGTATTTGTCATATGTAAATGATAGCAAGGAGAAATAAAATAAACCCTGTTCCTTTCATTTGTTTTTCTGCACTTGGGATTTCAGAAGTGAAATTATCTTAAGTAGGAATATACTGTTCTCAGATTGGGATGGACATACATCTGACCAGGTTTCTCATCTGGCTTTGCTTCAGAATTGCACAGATGGATAAAGAGGAAAACCTGCAATGAGTTTGCGAGACTTCCCTGTTCTTTGGGAGCGGGGGTGGGGTTGGCAAATTTGGCAGCCTTTACCTGTGAAGTGTTTTTTGGTTCATTTAGTGTTTTCATTGCCTTGATTGAGGAGGAGAGCTTGCACCTTGCAGCAGTGCTGTAACAGCTGCTGCTCAGCACAATCTGAGCACTGACTGCAGAGGAGCCAAAGGCTAGAACTAGCCAGGGGGGTCAGGACTGACTTCTATGTGGTAGCTAGTTGTGTGATTTCTACAGATTCACTTGCTGGAGCTGAACTCCTATCCCTACTCCCAACAACCACATTTCCTGCTCTTTTCTGAATATGGCTGTGAACCGCCGCGCCCCCCCCCCCACACCCACCACCACCACCACCACTAGATTTTTCTCCTACCATCTGGAATCTTCCAGAAACATCTTTTCTGCATAGTGCAAACTTTCATTTTCTCCTCATCTCTGTATTAGTCAAGTCAAGGACAGAGGAAATGGCTGCAGCCCAGAAACACACTTAATAAAAAAGGACAACAAAAAGAAAGCCCCAAACCCATCCAAATCTTACAGAAAGCAATCCCATAGGATTTGGTTTTGAATTGCTATGCAATGTGGGGAATGTGAAACATGCCGGAGCCTACCTGACTTCTTTCTGCCCTTGGAAGCCAGCTGGGCTGGGCTAGGCCCAGGGGAGCTACAAAGCTGCCAGCTTAGAAGATGGAGACAAATGGGGAGACCCCAAAGGACAAAGTAAGACTTGTTACCTGCAGCCGGTCCGTGCCTCTTCTGAACTCTGCCCACATTGTTACCAGGGTGTTCTTTGCAAAACAGAGATCTAATCTCCACTTCTTTCCTTCAAGTCTATTCCACGAGAAAACCTACATACCTTAGCATAGGCTGTATGAGATTCTTTATGAACTGGCATCAACTGCTCACGTTCCATTACCTGCACCTACCTCAGGTAACCCCACAAAACTGTTTGCTTTTTTCCTTAACATGTTGTTTTCCCTTGTTTGTATGTGCCCCTTTGTGTGTGCTATTCCTACAGCCAGAAATGAAAGCCTTTTCCTCCATTAAAGTATATTTCATTCATCAGTTAAGTACCTCTCTGAACACTTGAGTTTCCTGGGGAGGGGTATTTGACTTTCTTCTTATTGCCAGAGCTCACTGAAGTCAGGGCGGCAAAGTGGGGCAATAGAAAGCACCCAGGTTATGGAGTCAGTCTGACTGTGTGATAATAACCACGTGACTGAATTCCCCTTGCAAATTCAGTTCCCTCGTCTGTAAAATGGGAACAAGAATTCCAATGGCAAAGCAGTTGCTTTTGATAAATGCTGAGCCAGGCACCTGGTACACAGAATATACTTGGACAATGTTCTATGTTGCAAACGAAACATGACTCCTGCATCCTCACTTCGGGCTCATTTGTTTTCAGCAGGCTACTGAGGGGGCGCTGTTCCCTGCGAACTCCTTTACAGAGTTTTGTTCTTAGGGTTCACCTGCCTTTGGCCACCCTCATGTCTAAATGTATTTCACAATTATCCTCTCTGTGGGGGAGCAGCTGCCTTCCCATTTATGTTGTTTGGTCATCTATCTGGACAGCTGTGATGGAGATACCTCAAAATTTGAGTGCTTTCTTCTATTCCTCAGACCCTCCCCTTACCCCCAACCCTCAGCAAGATTAGATTATCCAGCAATCCCGCCCACTCTGGCCATCCTCTTCCCTGCAATTGTGATTTCAGACATGAATTTGTCCATGAGTAGGAATCTACCGTTCTCTGGCTGAAATGGACATACATATGAACTAGTTTCTCATCTGGACTGTATTTCAGAAATGTACACAAGATGTCAAAAATATACCACTTGGAACCAGAGCAATATTTATTTTTTAAAAATTAGGGGGAAAAGTTTCCTTGCTTCAGTTCCTACTGGAATGTAAAATAACTCTGTGCTGATGCTGCACTTCAACGGCATTGATTTAGTTACCCTCAGGGTCACTGGATGGGTTGTGCAGGGACACACATAGGCACACGCATACACACACCACTCAGATGTTTGTTGTGAACTGGGAATTTCAGGCATTCTGATGCCAGACTAAAGCTTTATCAAATCAAGTGATCCATTAGCATCCCTTTACTAAGTGTTCCCTTGTGTGGCAAGACTTGTGCGAGGCAGGAAGAAGGAAAACTGCCAGGGAACCGAAAGTCATGGATAGAGAAGTCAGAACACAACAGGAGAGCATAAAACACTCACACAATAATATAGAAAGCAAATATTCAAGGGGAAGAGGTTGATGTTATCGAACTTGAGTCTCAGGGCGAATTTCCAGGAGGGGATCATAAGAACTGAACAGGTCTTTGGAGGATGGGATTGGAAACTCTGAGTCATCTATGGTATTCTCTTAGAAGTGCTGTTAGAAAGGATTGAATGAATATTAGTTTGCAGGAGAGTGGACAAGAACAATTTCAAATTATTTCTGAAGAATATCATTCTTGATATTTTGAGGGCAATGTGTGTCTCAGGCACCGAAGGCATCTTCATCCCAGTCTCATCGCTGACTCCTTGTGAGTGCCATTGGGCATGTCCCTTATCTCTGAACCTCACTTTCCCCATCTGTACATTGGAACTAAATGATTCTAGGCTTGCCTGGACCTTCTAGGACCATGGTTAAAAGAACGGATTAGATAATTGTGACTGAGCCTGGAAAAGTAGAGATAACAACCCCTGATGCAGGTTGGTATTATGAAGTCAGGTGTTTATACTGTTGCCACTCTCCTGCAGCTGGGAATAAGATGACCTCAGTATTTGAATGAATTTTTCTTGGCAGGCCTCTTGCCTGTCATAATTATAGCCTGTCAGTCACTAGTTGAGCATGCATACTTAAATAGGATTTGCCACACAAGTATACACCCGTGTGTGTGTATGTGTGTGTGTGCGCGTGTGTGCGCACACATTTAAGCTTACACTGGGCAAAGCTGGGCACTGGGCAAAGTCTTTGTCCAGAAACACTGGAGAACATTTAGGAACAAAGGCTACATGTAGCAGTGGCTATGTCTGCACAGGCATATTTAGTCTGCTTACATAAACACATGCCACATCGCTGCTTCCTGTAAGCTCCATTTTCCCTCTTGGTGCCTTTCAAAACATGCCTACTTGTCTCTAGGACTTCATGCGCCTAAAATAGCCCAACCTGCACATTGCTGCTAAAATGTTCTTTTCAACTCACATGGAGTTCCTGGGCTCCTGGATGCCCATAAGGTAACATACATGCTCATTCATATGAAGCAGGGGAATGATATGGCCGCACCTCTTGTTAACATTGGGAAACACTTTGGTAACAGCTGCTCCCAAGTCCCCTTCCTGCTAACCTATTCCCTACTCCCAGACCCCTTTTAACCTCTCAAACCCAAGAACTAAAGGGATAGTGCCCAGCATAGAGGGGGCCTGCAGGACACCATTCCATGAATTGAATGGTACTCATCCTGCTTGAGCAATTCCCTTGCTGTTCTGGTTTTTAAAACCTTTTGAGAAACACCTGCACAGGCATGGCTCATCTGACACTAGCTTATCTTTCTGGTCTCATCTCTCACATGCCCCGTCTCCCTACCAACAGAGATCAACGAATCTGAAATCCCCTCTTTGTGTCTAGATGTCCATGCCTGCCTCTCTCCCTATACTGGGAACTCCTTGAAGGCAAGCACAGTGATTCTCTCATCAAGGCAGTCCCGGAGGCCAGCTTGGGAGCCAGCCCATAATGGACACTCAATGTATGTTTCTTATCATAGGAGAAGCTGGTGGATGGGACCATTCTGTAAACTGTCGAAGTCCAGACCTGTAGCTGGTGCAAGGCACACGTGTGGGTTTCTTACAGGCCCCATGATGTTATTCGCATTTCCATTATCCTCAGAAGGTGGGGAAAGTGCAAGTGTTATTTTCATCCTATTACTGGGGGAATGGAAATATTTCAAGAGTGTCTCAGCCACACAATGGATGCTTAATAGAACTGAGACATAAAGTCATGTCTCTGGAACTTTTCCGTACCCACAGTGCTGTAAAATCCTCTGGGATTTGGGATGAAAACTGCTACCCTAATGTGAGTTATTGTAGACTGCTGCCTTCTGGGGAGGTATTGGCTTCCTGTCTCTCTCAGGGGGGCTGAGGACTACCTTTTGGACATTATATCAGTGTTCTTGTTCCTTCATTCTAGTAGTGCCAGGAGAGACACTGGTTTGCAGGGTTGGGTGGACAATATGTTCCTTGTGATTTGGTTGTCAACTTAGGCTTAATTCACATGGCTTCAAAATTTCTGGTCCCTTGAGCAACAAATTTTTGTTTCGGGAATCTCTGTGAAGGGTCGATAGACCTTTGAGATTCATCCTCACCACCCTTACAAGAATAGTCCTTCATAGCCAGTCAAGCTGTGATTACCAGTGAAAGCCAGATCAGGAGACTGACTGAGTCCTGTCCTCAAAGAACTTTGTCTTCCTTGAGAAGCAGGCCCTATGTGTGACTTAGGTTGTAAGTGACTGAAACTTCAACTCTAACTGGAAGTTACCTCATATGGCATGAAGTCCAGAGGACAGGCAAACTTCAAGATTGTTTCATTCAACTACTCATGCTGACTATAAATAGGTACTGGGAGTATATTGCTACCTTGCTCTCATCCAGCAGCAGAGGCAAGAATCTAATAACTAGTAAATCCAAAATATGATGCTGTGTCATTCTTATATACATCTTCAAAGACAGTAGGAAAACAGGGGCACTGGAGAACAATAGCATATACTCAGGGCATCTACTAAGCTCGTAATAGCTGTATGGCTTTGGGGAAGTCAACTGAATGCAATGAGACAGTTCCTTATATGTCAAGTGGCAATTACTATAGTATCTGGCTTGCTTCCTAACAGGCTTGTGCCGGGAATCATGTGACATAATGTGAAAGTATATGATGATGCCATTTAGCTTTGAGGCCTTGTAAAATTATTAACATCAAACAAGATATACACAGAGCACCTACTGTGTACAAGATTAAGATAAAAACCAGATAATAACCTTTTTTCCCCCAAATAATTCAACAGGTATCTATTAAGCATTCATGGATGCTGGAATTAACAGATGTGAAAAAGACCTAGTCCATGCCCTCACAGACTTCCCAGCTGAGTGTCTAAAACAGATTCATGAACAAGCATCTTTGATTAATTTCTGGAAGTGTGCAGAGCAAGAGATGTATATGCAGCATGCTCTGGAAGTGCACACAGATTACTGATCTCTCCAGGCTATATAGGAACAGGATGAGGCAGTGTGAAGATCTTACAAAGCAATAAGGAGATAAGAAAAGACCTATAGAAGAAAGACACATATATAAGCCAAACCTCCAAATAGCTTTCTTACTTTTTATAGTTTAGGAGCAAATTCAGGAGTAGAATCTAGAGTAAATGAGTAGACATGGGAAAATAGGCTCTTTCCTTCCTCATCTCCGTGACCCACCCTTGCTCCTTAGACCTTCTAATCCACATCGACGGAAGGACATACAGAAAGGTAGCACTAACATGTATTAATGGGGTCTCAAAACATTATTGGATACTGACCTTCACTGGCAAAATAGTGCCCTCCTTCTATGGAATTATTTGGGAGATGTGAATCTTCTTTTTCATAAAAGATTACTTGACTATAGATAAGCACATATACATTCATTAAAAGTTGCATTTCTCAAGGGCCCTCCCTGGTGGCACAAGGGGTTAGGACTCAGCACCATAAGCTGGCCACAGCTGCTTTGGTGTGAGTTTGATCCCTGCCCTGGAGCTGACCCACATGGCACAGTAGACCTCTCCTGGCCCGCTCACTGCTCCCCTCAGCAGTGTACTTCGTCAATCTGCCTGTTCTGCTCCCCACTCTGTCTCTGGTGAATCCTCTCAACACCCCTGCACCACTGACTGGTACTCCAGTTCTGTATGCATAAATAAATAAATCTTTTAAAAATATTAAAAAGAAGTTGCATTCCCAACTCAAATGCCCAAAAGTTAGATGACTGGATTAAAAAAGATGCGGTACATATACACAATGGAACATTACTCAACAATCAAAAAAAGATAAACACATGCCTTTTGCAGCAACATGGATAGAGATGGAAAGGATCATGCTTAGTGAAATAAAAGCCAGGAAGAACAAAAAAAGAAAAATACCAGATGGTTTCACTCATAGCAGGAACATAAAGGACCAGGGGAAAAAATCATAATAATAGTGAACAACTATATACCATAGACATTTTATATGGGTAGAGTGGGGAATGGGATTAAAAATGGGTGGGGGAGGAGTGCACTGGACTATGGTGATGGCGCACGGGTGAATTGGTGGTGGGAAGCCCATGGGGATTACAGCTGAGATGGAAAAAAATTGTTTTGGTTTGCCAATTTAAATGAACAAAAACAAAATATATATATAAACTTATATTTTTTTAAAGTGCAAGAAAAAAAGTTTCATTCCCCTATCCTATGTTGGTTTTTTAACCAACCATGAGGCAAAATACATAAAGGATCGGTGTGTACTTTTAAAACAACAAAATATTATTGAAATAATCTCTCCTCTTTTTTTCAAGTGCTGTTTTCATGGACCTTGGTCCCTGAACTGGGTAGGCTGTGCTAGTGGAGCATATCTGCAGTCTGTAGAATATGATCCTTGAACTAAACCTTGGGGCTAGATGTTGTGACCCAGTGACAGCCGTGTCTGTCAGCCTTCTCCTATGTAGAGTGACATTGCTGCCCAGGGAACTCTGCTTCCTAAAATACCTTAATTAGAGCCTGGTTGACTTTGACCACAAAAATGTCTGCAGCACTGTTGAGCCATAGTTTCTGTGTTCTGCAGGTCAGTAGGTTTATAAAGCGCCCTTCTGGACAGCTTCTCAGGCCTGACCTTCTGCTTTTGGTGGGCTCACCTGTCTGTTCTCATGTTGCTTCCCCACTATCCTGGGAAACACAGCCAGCTCCTCTGTAGTCCCAAGCCTGTCAGGGAAAAAAAAAACAAAAAACAAGCAAACAAAACAAACTAACAAAAAACCTAAAACAATTAGCATGAACCTGACTTCCAGAAAACAGTTTCACCTTTCAGAAACCAACTAGAGAATAATGGACTCTGCATTTATGAGTACTAAGATAATCCTTTCAGAAAATGAATGGAAACAAAAAATCGAGAGGAGTGGGTAACATGGTAGGGCTCTTGGTTTTTTTGTTTTTTTGTTTGTTTGTTTTTGTTTTTGTTTTGTTTTGTTAGGAATACCCCCAAACTGGAAAAAGATGTCAGAGCTCTGGAAGGGTGAACAAATGATGTGACAATCAAGCATTTTTACTGCGGTTCAAAGGGATGTGGCAGAACTACCTTAGACCACATTCCGACTTCATTCTTTTTCTTAAAATTCCCTTTATACTCCTTTCAAAGAAATCTGCCTTTCAGTTTTTATCATTTTTTTTTTCATTTAAATTGGCAAACCAAAACAAGATCGAATATCAGGGAGTCAGTTAATAACATTTGTGTGCTCTACAAGCAATATACTATCTTGGCCCAAGCTGCAAACGATTTCCAAGAAACAAAATTCTCGACAATTAAATTGAAGCTGACATAAAAGGACTGCCAAGGATGAGACCCTGTGGCTCCCACAGAAGGGAGGAACCAAAAAAAAAAAAAAAAACTCATTGAGAGTTAGCCCTATTCAATATAGCTCCCATTAAGTGCACAGCAACATAACTGCAACTCTAGTAATAAGTAAGCACTCTGTGAGGAAGGTGTTAGTCTTCCCATTCAAATATACAAGAAGATAGGTTTCAGGGAAGTGACTTACCCAAGGCCAGACTACTACTAAATGAGAGAGCCAGGAATTGAACTAGTGCCTAGCATATAGTAGTGCATATTGTTTGTTGAATGAGTAAATGTAACGATAGGTTTTTCTGATGATTAAATCCAGTACTTGTTTTGCTCTTTTTGTGCATTTCTGATATTTTATAATACAAAATTTCAAGCATAGAGAACAGTTGAATTTTACATTGAACATATATCTATTTTATATTTGTATATACCTGTCGCGTAGATTCTGCTATTAACTCTTTACTGTATGTGCATGTCAGCTCAGTCACTGATCCCTTCTATCCCTCAATGATCCCTAGTGTTTTCTGATACATATCAAGGAAATGGAGGATAGGTCCCTCTAAACATTTCAGCAGGCATGTAATTCATGTATGTTTAGAGTTCTTCTTTCTTTTGAAGTAAAATTTACATAATGAAATATACAAATCTTTTGTGTATCCTCAGACAAATTTTGACACATCATGTAAATGTATCACAAATCCCTCTCAATATATGGAAAGTTATCATCCACCCAGAAATATCCCTTACGTATACTGTATGTCGGTTTTAACTGTGCTGTACAGTTTCGCTAACTGAATCAGATGTTCAGTGGCAGCCAGAAGTCAATGTTTCTGACTGGGAGGCTGTATTGAGATTTTTTCCTTCATTGACTGATGTTCTGGGGGTGAACCAAGTGGCATATAACACGATCTGGTCTGCAGGTTCCTTCACTTTGATAATTTCACCTGGAAACATTTCTTCCCCTTTCAAGTAAACATCTGTAATGGGTTACCCATTGATTACAGCAATTAACTTTATCAACCTAAGCTGAGGTGAGACAGTAAATAATTTGTTTTGCTTTATTGTAATTTAATGTCAGTAACATATAAGGTCTAGTATTAACGGCTGCTCTTTTCGGCAGGGACTTTTTCATCTGTGTTTATTTAAAAGTAAATATAATGTGGCTAAACATAAAATGTTCCTGGCCTAGTCCTCAAAGTGAGCTCCAGTCATTGAAACTCAGGCGGGGCTAAGAGCTGAAATATACACAGAACACTCAAAAGAGTGTGTGTGTCTGAGTAGGATTTAGATGAGATGCTCCAAGGGGGGGGGTTTTGACCTATTTGAAAAGGGCCTGTAGGAGCAGATAAGCTGAATTACCTCCTTGAAACTCACACTTTGTCGCAAGAATCACACAGTTCCCTGTTGGGGGAGTTTGAGAGGCATTACGGACTGAGTTGGCAGAGATACTGATGGGCCTACCAAGCATGCCTGTGGCTTTGGTCCTTTTGCATAATAGTACTATTGTTGCTTGGCAAAGTGAACATCACCACCAGAATTTCTACTACAGGGATTTTTACAGTTTAGAGTTTATCAAAATTACCTGGTGGATTAAAACACAGATTGTGGGAGGCCACTTCCCCCCACCACCACTTAGTGATTCAGGAGGTCAGGGGTAGGACACCCAAATTCCCATTCCTAACAAGCTGCTGGCTAAGGGACTACATTGGAGAATCACTGCTCCAATGAATGAATGAGTGAGTGAAAGAAAGAAAGAATGAATGAAGGAATTACTGGAGTCCTTTGAGTAAAGATCCTACCCATAAACCCATGGCATTATTTATAGTTTAGTGGGAACAGGTATACCCCATGCAGGATGTGTTTGTGCCCGATGTCTTAGGAGTAGGGGGATGCTGGGAAGGATATGCACATACTACCTCTTTCTCTAACCTACTCAGCAGGAATTTCAGTCTCTACTGGACTTATTATGACCCTAGCTTTTTCACAATCCTAAGTGATCTTGCTGCAGACAAGGAAAGAACGCAGGCCCCAAACCACATGGCACAGTTTTAATTAACTCCCTCCTGCGTCGGGACCCTTAGAAAAAGATAGTATGTGGCTATGGAGATCATACATCCCAGATCTCCTAGGACAGCTCTGATTTCACATTCTCTATCCTCTTGTCCCCATAAATATAATTGTCAGACCATGTCCTGCTTTTGGGTACAGAAAATATTGTTCCCATATGCATGGCTTAAGGGCCCTGGGAAGCCAAAAGCAATGCTTTGCTTTTTTTTTTTTTTCTTCAAATCGTGGGGGTCAGGCAAAATGTTGGCTCACAGAAAGAGCTAGAGAGCTGGGGTGAATCTTAAGATTTGAAATCAGCAATAAGAGGCTTGTTGCTTTTCACCCCCCTCCCCCAGCAACGTTCAGTGATCCCAGTTACAGATCCCTGAATGTGACAACTAAGAGACTTTGAGTGTAGAGAGGGACAGAATTGGACCTCTGGCTGCCTCCTCTCCCTCCTCCCCCTACTTTTTGGAAGGACCACACAGAAATAGCCCAGACAGAAGAGCCACTCCAAAGAAGAAAATTCCACAACCTCCATTGACCGAACACTCAGTCTAATATTTACCTACTTTCTCGGACAGGAAGTTCTTTCTTCTTGCTAACATTAGTCCCTCTCACTGCAATTTCAGTTTCTTTTCCTTCGCTCTGCTTTCAATCAAAATTGAGAACAGCTGGTCCTCACCCTCTTCGTTCTTTATGTGCTTAAAAGTCATATTAAACCATCCTTCCTGCGCCCAGGTTTAACCATCCTTAGAGCTCCTTTATCCTTCCTGCATGGATCCGACTTGCCAACCATTTAATCATCTTTGCCATAGGGAAGCGGCTTAGGCAGTTTGGGCCAGCAGTGCAGCAAAGCCTGAAGCTTTATGGCTTGTGCTAATGGGCGTGCTAAATGTTTAGTGGAGACTATTTTCGAGCACGCAATTGTGAACGATTTAAAGCGGACTGTACATGGAACCCATTTCCTCTTCCCCGCTGCCCCCAACAGGGCCTCCCATAGCAGCTGAAATGAGTTAGCGGCAATCAGCGCAGAGTAGGAATCCTGTGGTTTCTGCCCTTCCCTCCCGCTGGTTCTATGGAAGCTATTCTCTTCAAATGAGCTTTCTCCTTAGTATGGCCAGTGCATTTGATTTTGGAATCAGTTGGACAAGGGGTCTAGGAATCGCTTTCGCCAAAATGAGCAGGAGGTGCTACTGCCTGGAGATTAGACCTGGGATATTTACTGTCTGCAAGATGAGGGCACCTTGAAGTGGAATGTACCTTTTCTGTAAGTTTGCAGAGGACTTCTCTAGCCTATGTTCGTGCACTTGGCCTTCGTCCACTGTACCAACATTGTGAAAGTGATGCCAGTGATCTGTGGCAGAATCCCAGCCTCCCAGCTGGGTTCCCAGCTGGCGAACTTCTCAGGCCCTGAGATTATCTTTGTCAGGGGGGTAACCTGCTTTTTGTGGGGTGCATTCCTAAACTGTTTACGTGGTACAAAAGAACCGTTTCTTAGGTCCCATTGCAAGGGGAGTCCAGGACCTGTGAGGATCAGGGTGAAGTCAAGCTAGCCCATCGCACTGCAGAAGAAAGGGGTAGGGCTACGGATAACTGTTGTCTTCCCATCTCTGACTGTGGCTCCTCCTTTCCAATCTAACCTTACCAGTTTTTCTCTGAGTAAGTGTGAGCTAGGAAGCTTGTTTCAGCAAAGCCACAGGAGCAGTTAATGTACCTGGCCATAAAGAAAAAAGGAAGAGACAGCAATAGAGAAGGGGGAGAAAAATGATGTTGCTGTTTGTACGAGAGTGTCATTGAAGGCTTCATCACAGATAAACTAGAAACTAAGACAGGAACAGAAATTGTTGTGGGGGTGGGGAGAGCAGTTTGATTGAAGCATTAACTGCCTTGGCACTGAGCCAAGGCAAATTGCCAGAGAACCATTAAACTCTATGTAATTCCATATAATTCACAGCAGCCACAGGTAATCTGAATCAGACCTGACAAAACTTCCCTATCACTTATTGTCCATTAGTGCTGAATGCAGACTACAGATATTTAAACTGTTTTTAGTCATGTCATGGTGGCCATTTTTTTTTTTTTTTTTGCCCCAATCAGGCAAGCTGGCTTGACATGGGATTTTTTCTGACTTGTCAATTTGTTTATATGAAAAGCCTCACAAAGGTATAAATACTAAATTGCACTTAGTTAAACACTGAGTAAATGGCCTTGAAGGAAGGAACTGTAGTCACATGAAATGAGGACATGGGGACTGTGGCTCAGACACTGGTGAGGGTCCCTTCCACATCCACCTTTTTTAGGGGTCTGAGGGAATTGGTTAACTAAGCACTAAATCAAATTAGAATCTGGTTTATGCCCATCATCTGGATTTGCTCTTAAAATTTTCAAGGATGGTAGACTGAATGGGCCCGTTGTAATGTTTGTATCCAGGAAGGTGGAGTAGATGTTACTTTGAATTCCCAGATGCTGGGAGCAGTTAAACCTCCCAGTGTTCATGCTTTGTGAGGGCCTGTGTGTGTGTTTTAAATTAACTTCCTATGACTGGGAATGTTAAAAACTAAGGAGAATCATATCTGGATAGAAGGTATTGTTGCCGTGCACCTAAGTTTACATAAAAGCTTTATTCCTCTCACCAAATTAAGAGTCTGACATTCACCTCTGGGCACTCACCACAAACAGGAGACACTTAACTCAAAGGATAATTATTGTGGAATATTCCGAGCCAAAAATAATAATGCTTTTGAAAAGGCCTAGAGACTTAAATTTCCTCTTTAACCAGAACATTTTGCATTTCTATTTAAGGCTCATGAGTGACAATGTACTTCTGGCTAGCAAAAATGTTTTGTCACAACCTTGAAGAAGAAAATATCTTAAAGCTAACAGAGTTTGTCTTGGGCAAGTCACATATCACTGCTGAACCTCAGTTGTATGATTAGCAATGTGAAAGGTATTTGCCTTGTCCAGAATCAGGTACATGAGGAGTTGAGATACTGAACTTCCTTCAAAAGCTCAACAAATATTTATTAAGCAACTACTGTGTGCTCAATATAGACATCTGTTTTCCAGTAATAGAGATGTAAAAAGACACAGTCTCTCCTGTTTATTATTATTATTATTATTTTAAAACAGTTTATTTTTACATCATTTTGTACATTTTTTCCCATCTCAATTGTAATCCCCGTGGGTTTCCCATCACCAAGTCACCCGTGTGCCATCACCATAATCCCATGCACTTCCCTCCCCACCCCCACCCCGTTTTTTATCCCATTCCCCACTCCACCCCCACAAAATGTCTCTGGTATATGGTTGTTCATTATTTTTGTTATTTTCTCGCCTGGTCCATTATACTCCTTCTATGAGTGAAACCATCCGGTATTTTTCTTTCTCTTTCTGGCTTATCTCACTAAGCATGATCTTTTCCAGCTCCTTCCAAGTTGCTGCAAAAGCCATGTGTTTCTCTTTTTTGGTTGCTGAGTAATATTCCATTGTATATATGTACCACATCTTTTTTATCTTTTTTCCAGTCATCTACTTTTGGGCATTTGGGCTGCTTCCATGTTTTTCCAATGGTAAATAAAGCAGCAATAAACATGGGGATACAGGTATCTTTTTCAATCAGTGTTTTTGTGTCTTTTGGGTAGATACCTAGGAGTGGGATTGCTGGGTCGAAGGGAAGCTCCATGTTTAGCAGTTTGAGGAACCTCCAAACAGTTTTCCATAGTGGTTGTTCTAGTTTGCATTCCCACCTGCAGTGCAGGAGAGTACCTTTTTCTCCACATCCTCACCAACATTTGTTGTTGCTAGTTGTTTGAAGATGTGCCATTCTCACTGGGGTGAGGTGGTATCTCATTGTGGTTTTAATTTGCATCTCCCTTATTACGAGTGATGTTGAATATTTTTTCATATGCTTGTTGGCCATCTGCATTTCCTCTTTGGGGAAGTGTCTTTTTAGCTCTTCTGCCCATTTTTTGATGGGGTTGTTTACTTTATTTTTTGTTGAATTTCATCAGTTCTCCATATATTTTTGTGATCAGTCCTTTATCACTACTTTTGTGTGAGAAAATGTTTTCCCAATTAGTGGGTTGTCTGTTTTGTTGTTTTTTTTTTTAAATGTCTCTTTTGCTGTACAGAAGCTCTTTAACTTGATGTAGTCCCATCTATTTATCTTTGCCTTCACTATTGTGGCGTTGGGTGCTCTGTCTTTAAAGATGTCGCTGAAGTGTATGTCGTGTAGTGTTTGACCCATCTTTGCTTCTAGGTATTTTATGATTTCCGTTCTTATGTCTAGGTCTTTAATCCAAGTCTCTCCTGTTTTAATCTAAGTATCGTGAAGAAAGTAAACATTATAGAAATAAATGAAGTAATACAAAATTATAAATTCTATGAAGAAAGTAATATAAGTAATATGATGGAGAATTATGGGTATCAGGGCAGAAGAAAGAACCAATCAACTTTGTATTGGCGATTAGTAAAAGCTTCTCTAAGGAGGAACCACCAGGTTGGCACCTAAATGATGAAGGAAGCTACAGAAGAATCTAGAAAAAAAATGTTTTCAGAGAGAGAACAGCACATGCAAAGGGCCTGAGGTAGGGAGGGGGATTCTCTAAAGCACAAAAAGTTCAATGTGACTTCATTGTGTGTAGGAAACAATGCCAAAAAATGAGGCATGGCCAGATTGTGTAGGACTTTTAATCTGCTGCTATTTACACTGCAAGAATTATCCTTTGCTCTCTCTGTCTGATTTGCTTAGTGAACCAAAGTGCCAGACATTAATGATATGGATATGTGCTGTTTACCATATAAAACCCAGGAAGCAGCACTGGTGGAGGGCAGGGAGGGAAGTGAAAAAGAGAAAGCTCAAATTCCTGAGGGACTGAGGAGGAATGAAAGAGTGAATGGGTACACAGTAGAGGGGTCCGGGCTCTGGCAGTACTGGAGAGATTGGAGGGTGAAAGAAAGTCTCCAGAATGGCTATGAGGAACACTCTCAGAGCCAAAGTTAATGGCGTCAGCTGTCAGAAGGGCTCAGCCACTATAGACGAAGGGGCAGGACTCTACCCTTCTTCTGAGAGTAAGAGAAGTGGGAGTGAACAGGGACAGGAGTTAAAAATCTGCTTTCTCCCACCTTATCTGGCTTTAACCTGAGAAACAAGCCTGTTACCAGGAGAAAGACTTTCCCCCTTCTTGATTTTCCAGATCTTGAGGACAAATGCCCATCATTTCTTCCTCCATTGTCTCTTCAAATTCATCTTAGTGTTGCCAAGGGAAAGGCTCTCTGGTTTAAGAGTCCCTACCTAACTCTTAATACACAAACAAATGAGCATGTTTTTTTCCTCAGTTGTGGAAACTTTTGTTTTGTTATTTGACGCATCTTGCTGAGTGGGAGAGAGATGGTGTGTCATGTCTCAGTCACTGTGTGAACAGGACAGTAGCTTGGAACAGAACAGTGTAATGACTTGTTCCCAGATTTGCAGCACCGTGTGAAAACAGCAGCAAGTGTGACAATTTAAGTGAAAATCGCATGTAATCTACGTTCAATAGACAGCACTACTCTTACTGCCTTTGCAACATACATGTATACCTGGGTAGGTGATTTCTGTGCGAGTTGTTTGCTTTGGTAGCAGTTATTTAGTAAGATGGGGAAGGGGAATGAACTACTTCTTCCCCCCTCCTCATTGAGCACTATTCGGAGGGCTAACTGAAGAACAAAGATTAAAATCACTGCTGGGGAAAGGGGCCCTCGCAGAGGCAAGCAGTGTTCTGGGAGCGGAATGAAGGAACCCAGCTGTGCAAAATAGAACGCAACCCTTTCTCACTTCATCCACATCTGATAGAGGGCACATGGGTGCCTGGTAAGCTGGGCAAGTGGCTTCCAGATAGTAGTGGTTTCAGGGGCAGCTTTCGTCCCTCCCCTGAAGGGTGTAGTCCTTTGGTCTTTTTCCAGTCAGCAGAAATGACTAATGTTGAGTATGTGCACTCTTTAGAAACTGTCTTTGGTCTGTGTGTGTGTGTGTGTGTGTGTGTGTGTTTGCATAATGGGTTATAAATAAATGGCTTCAGGGAACCAGCAATGAGTTATTGAGTGAACCTGGCTTTAGGATGATTCAGATTCCGGATAGTTAATCACATCCTCTTGGGCTAGAAGGCTGTATCTAACTCATTCACATTGAGCTGGAAAGTTAAAAAAAAAAAAAGACATTTTTGATCAACTAGAAGAATGGTGTGGACATCAACAATGGGTTGACATTGGAGATACAAAGATTATATTAATCCAAACAGAATAATTTCCATACCACGCTAGTCAGCTAGTGGAATGTAACGCTCATTTTTATTTAAATTTGGGCATTTCTTACAAGCATTCATGCATAGTTCATAAATGCCAATGGGTTAATGGCGCCTGTTCCCAGTGCTTTTATATTCAGTGGTATAAAGAGTGTTGGTATTTATTTTTTTCAGTTGCCTCGGTTCAACCACTCCATGTACATAGTGTGCTCTTAATTTAAGGGCACCAGAGACTTTCTTGGTTGTCCTAGACTGTTGTAGCTCACAAATGGGCTTATTTCGTGATTATACATAGTGACTGTTTATAGCAACTGCTCTAGAACACAAGAGCAGCGTCTTCAGGATACTGCCATATCTTTACCTCCAATTTCTTCCACCCCGGCCTTCCCTGAACTCTCTCTACCACATCAACAGTGCAAGGATCCTTGTGCACTTGTAGCATTCAAATTTATAGCTTATTAGACAGCAGAGAAGCATAGGCCATCAAAAAGGAGAGCTACTTGCCAATGTGATGATGGTCTGACCTGAAGTTCTGCTTCTCTGAGTGGGTATCATGAGCCCTGGGCACCATGAGAAATAGACATTATTTGGGATAGATAGGAAGGCAGAAATAGGTGGCTCTAAGATTGGATGAAGAGTTGATTCCATCTTTATGACATGTCAAGATAGAAAATGATTGGTGATTAAAGAAAAAAATGTATATATTTACCAGTTGGCAGGTAAGGAAAATGAAGTGTTTGTTTTCATTTTCATTTCCTACTGCAATCACCTATATTATTGGTAGGGGAGTGACAAATGAATACCGTCCTAAAGCAGAAAAGAACAATGAATAAATTCATATAAATTACAGCCTGATTGTAAAGGACTACCCTTTATGTGAAATGTTCTGCCTTGCAATGAGAGCTATAACTATGTGAAAACAGGGCTTGGTCCTTGGTATCTGCTTTGAAAATATAACTATATAGCCTACAGCTATTTTTCTTTTTTCTTTTCTTAAATTAGGGAATAACCGATATATGTTAAAATGCACCAATCTCAGTGGATACCTGGTTACACATATTTCCATGTAACCAATGCCTAGATCAATACATAAAACATTTCCTGTATCCTTGAAAAATATAGCCATGTGCCTTCACAGTTGGTACACCCTTTCCACAGGTAACTACTATTCCGAACTTCATCACTGTAGATTCACTTCATCTGTGTTGACCTCATATGAAATGGAAACATACATGAAGTGTTGTAGTCTGTTCTTTCACTGAATACAATACTTGTGAGATTCTTGCTTTGTTGTATGTATCAATTCTTTTTCTTGCTATATTATATGCTATTTTGTGTATTTTTTTATTTCATTGAATTTATTTATTTTCGTACACTGTTGTTCAGTTTTGGACAGTATTTGATTTCTCCTCTCTGGTGTAGTCTCTGTAGTTATCCCACCACCACAGAACCTGTGATCTGTCATCAGAGTCCCTTGTGCCCTTTCTGTCCTCGGTTTGACCCCTCCCCTCCCCTGCTGGATGCCTCAGATCTATGATCAGCTTGAAATATTTGTCTTTTTTTCCTGACGCTTGTTCAGTTTCTCTACATTGCTGTATGTGTGTGTTTTGATGGACATTTGGTCTGTCCCTAGTTTTTATCTATTATAAATAAAATTTCTGTGAACAATCAAAACTTTTTATGGATACATACATTTCTTTGTCTTTAAGACTTGTGTACCTAAGTGTGAGGTTTCTGGGTGCAAACTAAGATGTACAGATTTATAAAACGATTGTATGCTCTCATTTTACAAATGTGAGTTTGTAAAACTCTCATCAGCAATGTAGACTTCAAAGTACTCTGTTTTGTTGCCAGTATTTGGTATTTTTGGTCTCCTTAATTATAGGCATTCCAGTGGATGTGTAGTGATATTTTATTGTGCTTTTAAATTGCATTTCCCTAATGAAATTTTTCCCTAATGAAAAATGATATTGAGCACCTTTTCATATGCTTATTGGGCATTTGGCTATCTCCTTTTGTGAAGTGCCTATTCAAGTCTTCTGCCAAGTATTAATTGGTTGCCTTCCTATTATTGATTTGTAGGAGTTCTCCTTCTATTCAGGATATAAGTCCTTTGTCATATATGTGTATTATGATTATGTTTCCCAGTCCATGTCTTGTCTTTTCACTTTTTAGTGACATTTTTGATGAAAATATGTTTTGAATTTGGTGAACTCCAATATGATACTTTCTTTTATTGATTATAGTTTTCTTGCTCCCTGCCCAAGAAATCTTTGTCCACCTCAAGGTCACAAAGATATTTTCCTATGTTCTCTAGTAAAAGTTTTATATATAGTTTTAGTTTTCTTATTTAAGTCTATGATCCAGCCAGTTTTTTTAAAAGTAAAAACTTGTCAATAAACATGTTTTGAGCATCTTCCCCCAACTTACATAATTTTATTTATGAATGATATTATTTACTTCTACCAATAGAAATATTAACAAGGCTTGCTTAAAAAATAGAAATAAAAATAAACAGATGGTCCAATATCTCCCCTTCCAAGAGATGATTTTGTGCCTAGCCTGGGATGTATTTAAGCCCCACTTTAGAAACTATTGTTCTAAGTCACCAAAGGCTAACATTTTTGACAAACATTGATAACATTAATGTTAGGAAAAGATTTTAGTCTTAACTAGTGTCAGGAACTGACGAAGTGTAAACAGGACCTCTGTGAGCATATCTGCTGATAACGTAAGAAACCTTGAATTTACTCTTGTCTGATGTTGGTTTCCCCTTTACCTGGCACATGGAGCTATCAAGACCTTGGAGCAAAGATATACTGTTTTGGTAACTGATGTGGGGTAGGGTGCTTTACACTTTACCCTTCTCTTCATCACCAGATTCCTAGAGCAGTGCTTGGCTTCAGAGTGACTGAATTTTTGGCAAAGATTGTTAGAATTTAACTTGGGTTAGTCCTTAGGGGAATTTAATGATTTGGAACTTTGAGTGCCTTTGTTGTGAAGATTAGTAAACTGAATGGTGATTAAGCAGCTGGGGAGGAAAGATATGACTTTGGGGATAAGTCATGCTGGGGGGGGGGTGGCGATGTGGCGGGCAACAGCATGATTTTGCTGGTCCAAGGTCAGAGGACCCTATGGGCCTGATCCACAGAGCTTTACACTTCCAGGCACCATATATCTACTTCTTTGCTGACCAAGGGAAGAAATATCACTCTCCATGGTGTCCATCTTCACAGTCTAGCTCCATAGAATGATTACTACTTAGAACCAGACCTGTTCATAACTTTTTAATTGGTTGTTGCTTTTGAATTCACATTTATTTAAGGCAGAAATTTTTGTTTTCTATTTTGGCTTTAGGGATGCTGGGTAAGATAAAGACGATAAAACTGGGAACAGCTAGTTTCTTGGTTTTCTAATCAAGACTACTTTGGAAATGTGAGAGGGATTTTGTAAGGAGCTGCTAAGAAAGACAAGTCATGGTAGCCAACATGTCTGCAACCTGGAGTGAGACGATTGAAAGCCATGGCAAAGAACTTGCAGAGTTTCAAAGTCTGAATCTCCCCATCCTGGACACTTGATTGCTCTCTCTTAATGCGATGATCAGATTCTACAGGATACCAGTAGGGGAGCAGAAACTGATAGTCCTCAAACTGTGATCTGTCCAAGATTTCAAATGAAGTTTTGGAATAAGCATAGATTTTATTTATTCCCTGTTGCTCCTACCCCCTGATAATTAAAGCTGTCAAATCAACCCTACCACCAACTTCATATTTTCTCTATTGATTTCCCCAAAAGAACTGAATTGCTAGATATTGCTGTCTGGGGTATTTACTAAAAGCTGGGCCTTCTTTCAAAGGGTGCTACAAAAGCGTTCATATAATATTTTATTTTTAAGAAAGGCAGTTGCTGTATTCTTGGTCTCCGTCCACTTGCAAAAATATACATCAAATTAAACAACTATGTTCTTCGCCTTCTTAGACTATAGACAAGCTGGTTAAAGTAGGAATATGGGCTGGTAATTTGGCCAGAAGCTCCTAAAATTGACCAGGAAAGTTTTATAAAATGCCTATTTTTTTCCATTAAATGTCTGTAGCAAGCAGAGACATTTACACTCATGTCACTGATTATCAATGCTGCTTGTGCAGTATTGTGGTGGCTGTTCAATACCTATTGGTTATCTTTTGCAGATGTTCTTTCTCCTGCTTTCAGCATTTTTCATGAAGATCAACCTGATTTAATATTTCTTCCCTTCACTTTATCCTACCTCCAAAATTTATTCAAAATACCCAAACCATGTCTGGTTGTATCTGATGAAATAAAAGCAACTAGAAAGTCAGTAAGTGCTGTTAAGTCCATTTTCCTTTGCTTTTTCTCTCAAGAGGTCAATTTGTCACTTTGTTGACAGCTATCAGAGCACTTTATGCTTCATTGAAGACCCATCAAAAATTTCTGAATCGCCAGCTCATTAACACAAAATGGGGCTTGTGGAATCTCTTTCTCTCAGTGTCCCAACTGTGCTTTTTAAAGTGTTCTACCCTTGGTGGGCCGCTCTGAGGCAATGGGTTAAAACTACAGTGAATTGAAAGATGGGTGTTAATTAGTTGCTTTTGAAGGAGTAAAACATGGGTGAAGACAAAGTATAATGGAGAAAACCTAGTATTATCTGTGTCAGAAGAAGATATGGGTGATTTTGCTCACTACTCACAGGTCACTGAATGTCAGAGATCATCTAGTCAGACTCCCACATTTTACCAGTAAGAGTAAAGGAGGGCCCCAAAGGGGGGAAATGACTTGTCCAAGGTCATTCAGAAATTACCAACTTTGCAGACACCAGCTGGCTTTTGATTCTATGACCTTTATGCAATCAGTTTTAAGTCCCTTGGTCCACTCATACTAGCCTGACAATCTCATGGATAATCCAAAATGACACATAAACTAACCATCACTTACAATGGACTTTGTGATTTGTGTTGATATTGACTTTCTAATGTGTCTGGGTCCAATTTGGGAATTCACAACACTTCAAATGAGACAAGAAAGCCACCCTGAAACTAATTCAGGAAAACTGATCAGCCTTACTGAATGGACAGCATCGAGTTAGGCTATTCAGACTCTCAAGCAGGACATGTTACTTTCAATGAGTTTGCCAATTCATACCTTTCCTTGTCTCTACCTTTCTTCTTCCTTCTTTCTTTTCCTTTTCATTCTTCCACTTGCTGGAAACATGAATGGCTGTTTTATCGTCTATAGTTTAAACTAATGTGTGGTTGAGCCATTGACCTGGAGAATTGGCTGTCAGGAGGTCAAACAATAAATGGAAGACATACGGGATTCCAGGAATCTAAAGATGGAGAGAGAAAGAGAAAGATTAGTGAGCAAAAAATTTTAACAGAATCTACAACTCAGCAGGAGTAAAAAGGTATCAGCTGTATAGCTCAGTAAATGCTCAGGGTCTGAGAAAGAGCTAGTTTGGAGTAATTGTCCAAAGAATCTTCAACCAAATCAAGTTTCATCTCCTCATCTGGACTCATCTAGACTCTGGGGTTTTGCAGAGAGTCCAGAATTTGCTGCTTTGTTGTTGTGAATCCACACTGTGCTGAAGTGGCCTTATTATACTCAACATATTTCTCCAGTGACTGCTGGTGACTGAGAAATAATGTGCAACAGAAAAAAGGACAGGAACAGTTTGCCTGATATGTAGTCCAAGAAAGAGTCCCTGCAAGCACTCACAGTGGCAGCAGGGAATGCAAAATGTCTGAGGTTTTGCTGCAGCTTTTAAGCATTTTATTTAAAAAGGTGTCCCCTTGCATTGTCTGGCCTAGAATAAACAGATACATGTTGACGAAACAAAGTGCTTGATTAAGCCAGGGTGGTACTTAATATCAATATATATTGAAGAGAAGCCTTACTGTGGGTCACACTAATGTGGATAATTGAATTGTATGAATAAAAAGGGGTTAGAATGAATTAAGACAAATGTACATCCACAGGAAAGAAAAATCTATCAGCATTCTTTTGTTGCATTCCTATTTGCGGCTCTTTGTTAGCCTAAGGAAGCCCTTTCAAATGGCTGATCCCTGTCTAAAGCCCTGCCTGAAGCTCAGGGCCTTTCATGGAAGCCAAAGGATTGAGTCATTCAAATAGGAACTTCTGAAACTCATGTACAGCACTTTACTTTTTTTTTTTTTGGCATCAAGCAGAGTGACTGTGAAGTAATAATGATAATGACAATGGAAATAAGAGTGTTATCCTAATTAATTTGCTGAAAGTTATTCCCCATTTGCCAATTTTGGCTTGCTTTGTCTTGATTAGTAGCCCAGGTGCTGAAACAAAGGTGTGTATATGTGTGTATACACACACAATGTCACTTGGATAACTTTTGATTTGTCAGAAGAGGTTAATTTTAAAAAAAAAAAAAAACACCTGTTGGGTTAGCAGCAATAAATGCAGTAACAGTGATTTAATCAGAATTTAAATTTATTTGGTGTGAGTTTTAGAATCTTGAATTAACATTTCTCTCTGAGGTCAGGAGGTTTCATCTGGCAAATTGCACATGAGTAGCCCAACCTAAAGCTTAGCAATAGCCTAACATCATGGTATGAGAATAGGTTGTCGGGAGGATGCTATAAAAATCTAAGGGAAGATTCAAATAAGATAGTGGTATATAAAGAGTTACCTGCAGCAGACACCAGCACTTAGTTGGCACATTTAGAATCTGCCTCTCTCTGAACATTGTGTGGGCTACTTGTCCTCACCCACCTTGCTCCAGGGAGAAAAAAAAATATATCTCTGATTCCATCCTTCCTCTGGCAACCTTTTGCTGACCCCAGCAGCTATTATTTCTGCCTTTGCTTCCAATGCCCTCCCCCTCTATGCCAGTTTTACTACCTTCCTACCTGACCATCTCCATTGACAGAAAACCCAGACTACTATTTCTGACTCTTCATTTGGTTTCTCTATTATCGTCCAGGAATTGAAATCATCAGATAATTTTCTTTCTCCTTCCGACTTAGTTCACTGAGCTTTATCTTTTCCAGCTCCAGCCATATCACTTTAAATGGCATGGATTTATTAATTTTTTTCATTGCTGATTGTGTATATGTACCACATCTTAATCCATTCATCTGTTTTTTGGAAATTTAGGTTGTTTCCATATCTTGGCTATTGCAAACAGTAAGAAAAAAAATTAAAGAAGTAATGATTAAAATAATGAACAAACAACTAAAAAAGAAAAATAGAAACTCAGATTATATCCCCACCCCTGAGGCTGGAAGCTATGTGTGTTTTGTTCCTTTCCATTTCTCCAGGACTCTGTGTTGCCCTGTGCATACTAGAAACTCACTAAGAACCTGAAGAATGAATTCATGGATGAATAGATGGGACTGATGTTACAATAGGTAGAACTCACCTTTGTGGTAGAAGGAATGTTACATATAATGGTAACCATAAGCAAAGACCACTGGAGACAATGGTTGGCTTTTTCTTTTTTTCTTCATTGAGGTGACATTTGTTTCCAACACTATACATGATTTAGGGGAATAGGTTCACACCTCCTTGGGTGTGTGTCGCTACACCAACCCAGCCATCAGAGCATCCATAATTCTTTAAACTAAGCCACTGGGCCCTTTGTTCCCACTTCACTCGCCCTCCTCATCTAGCAGTCTTTTGTCTTCACTGGTGGCTATTATTTCTGTCTTTGTTTTCAATGCCCTCCCTGCTACACCCCAGCCCTACTACCTTCTTTCCAGCATTTCCCTGATCAATGAAAGTTCTGTTGGCTGTGGTAGAACAGTGAGCACCCTTTTGGCCAACTTTTGGTATATATGCCTGCTATCTACCACTAGAAGCATGGTCCCCGGCACTTGTTGAAGAGACATAGATAAACAAGCATTTACTTTGTCTATACTTTGTATCCTTTGAATTTGCAATTCCACTCACATAATTTTGAGTGTAAAGTCATTTTAAAGGTCTTCATAGTCAGTCCCTTTGCTCTAACGATCAGAGTTCATATTTATGGACACCTTGCTGCTCCCAGACACTTATATACTGACGGCCCTGTGAGGTAGGTACTCTTGTTATCTAT
Organism: Condylura cristata; assembly: GCF_000260355.1. Lineage (NCBI taxonomy): Eukaryota > Metazoa > Chordata > Mammalia > Eulipotyphla > Talpidae > Condylura > Condylura cristata. The sequence continues at coordinate 29,691,826 of NW_004567128.1, read as the reverse complement.
ACTTCATGTACGAGGTGTTGGAACACTGAGATGTCAGGCAACTAGCTCCGGATCATTCAGCTAGGAAACAGAGCCAGGATTCAGATCCAAGTTTGCCAGACTTCTAAACTTGCCCAAAGATAGGAAAGGACTTGCCAAAGGTCACTTTGCTGGATCCTAGCACTTTTGGCTCTCATGTGTGTACACATGTTGCTCCACGCTGCTGCTACTTTAGCCCACAATGTAGGGTTTCTTCCAAGCATCATTTTCTTTTTTAGAAGTGCATGTCTTCCTGGATGATCTGCGGATTCCTCCAGGGCAGGGGTTACATTAGTTCTGTGTTTCCTCCTTCCTCAAGGGCTTGCCCAAGCTTTTCCTTCACCAAATAATGACTTGTAATCAGCTTCTTAACTGCTCCCTGGAGATTCCTGGCACAACACCCCAGTACAACTTGTGGCTTAGATGTGAAAAGAGTCAGGAAGTAGAATTTGAAGGAAGGAGATACCTCACCACCTGCTTTCTGTTTTGTTCTCTGCAACACAGATTGAAGATGGAGGCAAGGCAGCCTTGTCCCGGAAGATGAGGACTGGTGATGAGCTGGTGAATATCAATGGCACTCCATTGTATGGCTCCCGCCAAGAGGCCCTCATCCTCATCAAAGGCTCCTTCCGGATCCTGAAGCTGATTGTCAGGAGGTAAGGTACAGGGAAGCTCACTGTAAGAGGGCAGGGGACACTGAGACCACTGGCTCATAACCTCAGTAGACTCATCTCTAGCAACATCAAGAGAAGTGGTGTATCTTGTAAGAAGAGTTTTGCATAAGCTGAAGCAGATGGCATTAGAGAAAGGGCCTTTGTTCAAATCTTGACATTACCACGTACTACCCATGCCATCCCTTGGATAAATTTATTCTCCCTCTGAAATTCTCAGTCTCCTTATTTGTTACTAGAGGACAAAAGTACACACCAAATGCCTACCTACTCCTAGCATTTTTCTCTCTCCTCCTTCATAAGATGCCAGTGCTCAACCTCAGAGACTTAATGACACCCTATAGCCAGTCACTGTAGGCACTCTGGTGGTTGTGGAAAACACCAAGAAAGAAACCCTGTCCTTGAAGAGTATACAGTCTAAGAGGGGAGAAAAGACACATCTATGACAAATGAATTAGCTGGCAATGTGTTCTTTTAGAAATGTCAAATGAATTGCTCAGATCGAAATTTCTGTTAGAATTCAATAAAGAACTCTTCAGAAGAGATTGATGGGGTAAAACTTCACAGGGAATTTAAAACTCGAGCTAATCGGGGGTAAAACTTGACAAATAAACCCCCCAGAAGGGGAAGGGCATTCCAGGTAAGTGGTGTAGCCTATACAGAAAGATAATAAGGACATAGCTGGGCACAGTCTTTCTGCCACCAAAGCATCTACCTACTGGTGAACTGTCCTTAGGGCCTCATCTTCATGCTGCTGCACTTTTGCTCAGTACTCTGGAGCCATTTCTAACAGTATGTTTCCTTTATTCTATATGCATGTCTACATTTCTCCATTTTATTCTTGTTAGAATGTAAGTTGCAGATTGTCTTCCCACAATCACACTTCTCCCTCTGGCTACTGTGCCTCTTCTTCTTTTGTTCATACTCAGTTCTTAAAAGTAAAGTCTGCACTCATTGCCTCCAATTTGTCTCCTACCATTTAACTTTCCACAAACTGTAGTTGAAATTTGACCCTGCAAATACCACTGAAACTATTCTGTTCAAGGCGACACATGACTGCTAATTGTCAAGACCTGTGGATTCTTTTCAGTCTTCATTATCTATGGCTCTACAGAGCATTTAACATGGTTACTCTGGATCACTTCTTTGTGAATAACTCCCCTCTCTTGCTCTGAATTCCCCGTTTCCTTGCTCTTTTCCTATTGCTCTGTTCATTTTTTAAAGCAAGGTTCCTTTAATACCTGCTATCTCTTTGAGCATCCCTCAAATGTTGGTCTTTCCTCTAGTTCTACTCTTTCTAACTTCATTCATATACCATGAAAAATCTTACCCAGTCCCAGAGCTTCAATTATCATTTACATATGACACACACACACACACATATACACACACACACTATATATATATATATATATATATATATATATATATATATATATATATCCCATATATGGGATATGTGTGTGTGTGTGTATATAGATAGATAGAGATAGAGATATGGTATATAGATATGTGGTGTATGTATGATATGTATATATGGTATATATGTGACATATATGTGATGTGTGTGATGTATGTATATACATATATACATGTATACGTGCATACATATATATTACACACGTATATAAATAAATAAGTAAACACTTCTTTGTGTGTGTATATATTCTCTCTCTCTATATATATATATTTATTTTATACACACACACACACACACACACACACAAGTCCACTTCCTGTTGGAATATTTAGATGTCTCGAAAGTTTTCAAGCATACAGTGCTCAAAATCAGGCATGTCATTTTCTCCTCCTAAATTCCTTATCTTAATGACTAGAACCGACATGTCGATCAAGTCAGAAACACAGAAGCCATCTTTAGTTCTTCCATCATTCTCATGTTCTACATCCATATGATGTATCCTAAGAAGAAAATACTTAGTGGGAAAGAATTTTGAGTTAGTGAGGGTGAGGTTATAAATAAATCACACTGATTTATTATATTACCTGCTGGCACCTAAATTCAAGCCATGCTTAGGCATGTACTCAGATAGGAGGTAACATGTTAAATAATTCCTTATATAACAGACATTTTGTCATTGACTCAAGATTGATCAGTCATGATTTAGGTTTTAAATAACTTTCTTGGAGGGGTAGCTTGGTGGATTTGGAAAAGTTACTTCTTTGTGTGTGTATATATTCTCTCTCTATATATATGTATATATATTCTCTCTCTCTATATGTATATATATAGTCTCATTCATATATATATATATATATAGTCTCATATATATATATTTTTATATATATATATGGTCTCCTAGATAGATAGATAGATAGTCTCCTTATTTAACTTCCTGGTTACTCCAATTATGCTTCTTGCATACCCTAGAGAAAGGAATGGGATTGAAGTCCATTGAGAGCCCATTATGTGAAAGGCATTTTACGGAAATTGCCTCATTTAATCGTCACTACAACTCCATTATATAGCAACTATCATTTCCCATGTGACTGAACTAGAAAGATACATAGATCGAATATATATATATATATATATATATACATACATATATATATACACACATACACACATACATATATATATCAATATAGATTTGGAAAAGTTACTACTTTGCATATATATTTGTGTGTATACATATACATATATGTAAAGTTACTACTTTACACACACACACACACACATATATATATATACTCAATCTATGTATCTTTCTAGTTCAGTCACATGGGAAATGATAGTTGCTATATAATGGAGTTGTAGTGACGATTAAATGAGGCAATTTCCGTAAAATGCCTTTCACATAATGGGCTCTCAATGGACTTCAACCCCATTCCTTTCCCTAGGGTATGCAAGAAGCATAACTGGAGTAACCCGGAAGTTAAATAAGGAGACCATCAGAACGGTAGTGTGCCTGGAAACATGACCTTCAGAGGGTATGATTCACTGGGGAACCCTTTTAGTAGTGACAAAGATCTAAAGAGGGAATACAATTCTCTGTCTCCAGATACTGGCACGGAGAGACAGTGTGGACACCATCCAGGGGGACTTCTGAGCCAGTCATAAGAATGAGAGTGTTTGGGTGTGTTACCGACTCACCTTCCGTTGGTGAACTCTGGGTCCTCTTGCTCCCTACTGTTGCAAAATCTGCCACTATCAGTGCCTCAAGAGCAACTATAAATATGGCTTGAGATAGAGCCGATTTTCATGGTGTGGTAGGTGCTATGGCTCCCTGAACCTACACTGCCTACCCTATCAGCCTCCCTCTCAGCCCCTATTGGAGGAGGCGGTCAGTGACACAATTTATTAGGTGATACTGCCCTCTTGTGGAAACCTTAACCTTCATGCGAGGATTACCCTAGGGGTAGGAGAGAACATAGAGCCCTTCTGTCTTTTTTCCCAAGTGGTTCCACAAATTTATGAAATAGATCTTAGCGCATAAAAGAAATGTGATCCTGAAATCTAACATTTACCCTGATGCTTTATGCTAAAATAGGACTTTTTTTGAGTAAGCAATCAACCTACAAAGATTCAACAACTTCATTTTGTGTTCTCAGAAAGTATCTGAGAAGGAACTTTAGAAAACAGGTATTCTGAAAAGTCATCCCAGTTATTCTTCTTATACTATCTTTTAGGTGATGGTCAACAAAGTCAGAAATCTAGATGTTACCCTCCACTCCTCTCTTGCCACACCCCCTCCAGTTTAAGCATTTCTAAGTCTTCATGAGTCTTTTAAACAGCGGTCTGTATCCTTTGTCTTAGTCCAGTCACTCATGATTTCTACACGAACTATTGTAAAAGCCTTCTTAATGACTTTTCATCTGTCAGTCTCACCTCTATCCTACCAATCCCTTATCCAAATAGGCATCTGATCATATCACTTATCTATTTGAAAAAGCAAAGAAACAATTGCCATACAATCATGTTGGTACCAAGACAGTCATTTAATATTGATAGAAGTTACAAGCTATATTGAAGGTGTTGTATTTTTCCTGCAAAGAAAGGTATTGTGTTTGCATTACAAGAAGAAAAGTAGTTAGAAAATCAGAAAAAAAACATAATTCATCAGATCTGTTAGTAAATATCAAAAATATATTTCATAGACAGTGATTACATCCCCTTTTCAAATGTTCAGAGAATGTTTGGCATGCCACAAAGAACACCATTGGAGACACATACAAGTAGAAATCACATTTGCCCTGTTCTCTGATGATAATATAAGCCTTTTACAAATTAAAGCAAAAACTAGGCAGAATGTTCAACGTCTTGAATATTTAAGAGCAGATTTATATGCAAGTATTAGCCTAAAGAAAGAGTAGCAGATTAATAAAAATGAACAAAAATGAGAGAAACTTATCAAAACTTTGAGAGAAGTATTCAGAAGTAATAAAGATGAAGAATTAAATTTCATGACTAAGAATCCAATATAATATAAAGCCAAGGGGTAGGTTTTATATGGGGGATGAATTAAGTAGATAAACCTCTCCAAATTTAATTAAGAAAACAAAGGTAAATTATAAATAAAATTTGAATGATGAATGGAGTATCACAACAAATACAAAGAAGATTTCTTAAATTTTAGAATACTATTAAAATTATATGTTAATAAACTAGAAAATCTCAGGATAATTTACAGTCTCTAATAAAATATTACATTTTAAACATTTAGATCTGTAACTACAGATACAATAAACATAGTTATCAAAGAAAAACTTCCAAATACACTTTAGAGTCAGATGTTTTTATCAGTGAGTTGCTTCAAACTTTTTAAGAATAACAAAGTTAAATTCTTTAGCACTATTATACTTCAATCCTATGGTACTTGTTATATATAGTTCAATTCTATGTAGCTATTAAAAATTGAAAATCTTGCAGTTATTCACAATGTTTTAGAAACTAGCAACACTCTGAACCCAATATCTGACAAACTGCTCCAAAAAAAGAATATTCTACCCAGTGTACTAGATGAAAATATATAAGTGAAATTCTATTAAATATACTTCAGTAATACTGAACTGCAATGATCCATTGCAAATGTTAAAAATAATTTAAAAAGATAAATCAATAACTCATAATCATATAACATTAGCATATAACTCATAATCATATAACTATTTTATTTAATTAATAAGGAAATTATAAGGTGTTACTACTAGTTCAAAGGATAAGTCAATGAAACACAAATTTATCTTTAAACTAACAGCAAACCACAACTCTAAAGAGAAATATACCCCATTCACAATAGTACTCAAACACATAAAATTCTTAGAAATGCATGGAAGAAAGTAAATGTATATGGTGGAAGCGACAGACCTGTACCTAAAAAGAAAATGGATACAAACAATTTTGATGGTGTGGGTAAAGTTTCAGGGCATTGTATTAAATGATAAAGTGAAAAAGTAAGACTGTATATTCATATGCCTTGGTTTAGGCATATACGTCACAAAAAGTTTCCAAATAATTTCTATGTCAGCAACGCACTCCCCTGTCTGTACCATGGACTTTGACAACCTTTCAGACAACAAGTGTTTATTAAATATCTGTCCTATGCTGTGCTAGAGTCTGGTGATTCAGTCACGAGCAACAAAAGTATGATCCCTGTCCCAAACAACCCTGACACCTTCTAGTTTTCCTCCATCAGGGCTTCTTATGTGAATCACAGAATAAAGAAAATAAGTTGAGTGACTATTATCTCAATTTTCCCAAAGATGGAACATAATTAGGAACATGCTAGATGCCTTAAGGAATAAGTTATTTTGATAGGTACAGTGGATACTTTGGACCTGTAGCTGTCATCAGACAGCATCACTGAAAATGTTATTACAAATGCAAATTATTGGATACCACCATAAAACACCTGAATTAAAACCCTGGGGTTGGTGCCCAGCAATGTGTTTTAAAAAGCTTTCCAGATGAAAAGCTAATAGTTTGAAAACAACTGTCTTGCAGCATTAGAACTTAATTCTCAGGAATTGGTTAAGAAAGAATGAATCCTCAGGTGGCCTAGGGGTTAAAGTCTCAGCGCTATCAAACTATCACCAGCCAGGGACCTAACCCACATGGTACAACAGACCTTTCCTCTCTAGCCTGCTGCTCCCCTCAGCAGTGTATCTCAGTAGATCTGCCTGCTCTGCTCTCCAGCCTGTCTCTGGTGAATCCTTTTACGCCCTCTCCCACCTCTGGCCTACACCCGAGTTCTTATATGCATGCATGCATGCATGCATAAATAAATAAATAAATAAATAAATACCTTAACAAAGGAACCAGTGAACAAATCCTCAATAAAAAAACTATAGAACATTGCTAAAATAAAAGAAGACGTAAAGAAATAGAACGATATTTCATGTTTATGTATTAGAATAATTAGTATAGCTAAAATGCCCAGCCCACCCAAAGCAATATATACATTCACTGCAATCCTCTCAAAATTTAAATGGAAATCTTCAAGTAAAATACACTAATCATTACTGAAAGACGTGAAGTAAACAACACAGTCTTGACAAAAAAAAAAAAAAAAAAAAAAAGAAAAAAAAAAAAACAGTATCCATGTAAATCCCCTGACAGAAAGGACCTGTCTCAACACAAAAAAAAAAAAAAAAAAAAAAAAGGATATATCATGCTCCCAGTCTTCAAAATATACTCCAAGGCTATAGGAATCAAAACAACAGTCATGCATACCAGAGAAATATAATTGAGAGTCCAGAAATAAACCAATAAACCCAGGCTGATATAGATAGTTAAGCCAAAAGCATACACTGGAGAAAGGAAAGTCTCTTCAATAAATGGTGCTGGGACAATTGGACAACCACAGTAGGAAAAAAAAAAAAAACTGAACCACTATCTCACACCATAAACAAAAATTACTCAAAATGGATCAAAGGCTTAGACGTAAGACAGAAAGCATATAAAAACATAGAAGAAAACACAGGCACTCCACAACATTGGTTTCATGCTTATCTTTTGAGACTCAATTCTAATGGCAAGAAAAAATAAAAGCAAAAATAGACATATGGGACAACATACAAATGAGAAACATCTTTACAGTGAAAGAAGCTATCAGAAAAATGAAAAGACATCCCACTGCATTGGGAGAAAATATTTGTAAATCATATATACCAGAAGTGGTTGATATCTAAAAAGCATAAAGAACTATAAAACTCAACAAGAAAAATCAAGCAGTCCAAAAAAATGGAGAGAAAATCTAAATAGACACTTTGCCAAAGAAGACATATAAATAAGCACCAGAAAACATATTCAATATCACTTATTGAGGACATACAAATCAAAACCACAATGAGATACTAAATCATTATCATGAGACTGACCCAAAAAAAACCCCAAAACAAAAAAAAAAAACAATGTTGGTGAGGTTGTGGAGAAAAAGGACCCCTTAAAACCTTTTTGTGATTTATAAAGACACCTGCATCCCCATGTTTATTGCTGCTATATTTATAATAGAAAGACATGGAAACAATCCAAATGCCCAAAAGTAGATGACTGGATTAAAAAGATGTGGCACATAAAAACAATGGAATACTACTCAGCAATCAAAAAATACAAACTCCTGCCTTTTGCAGCAACATGGATGTGGCTGGAAGGGATCATATTTAATGAAATAAGCCAGAAAGTAAAGGAAAAAAACCAGATGGTTTCACTCATAGCAGGCGCATAAAGGACCAAGGGAGAAAATAATAATAATGAACAACTATATACCAGAGACATTTTATGGGGAATGAGATAAAAAAATGGTGTGGGGGGAATTGCACTGGACTATGGTGATGGCACATGGGTGATTTGGTGATGGGAAGTCCACAGGGATTACAACTGAGATGGGAAAAGGCACAAAATGATGTAAAAACAAACTATTAAATTATTTAAAAAAAAAACAAAACTTTTTTATAGGAATGTAGACTGGTCCAACCCCTATGGAAAACAATATTATACCTCTTAAATAAATCTAACATATGAGCCAGCAATTGCACTTCTTGGTATTTACTCAAAGAATGCAAAAACACTAGCTTGAAGGGATATACTCTGAGTAACTAAGTCAGAAGGAGGAAGACAAATATTGGATGATTTCACTCATTTTGTTATATAGAGAAACAAAAAGAAGGAGAAAGTCTAAACCAAAATGAGCCCTGCAGAATTAAGGCCACTAGAGAGGGAAGGAATATGGGGGTGGGAAAAAAGTGGGAGACAGGGCCCAAGACCTATTGTGCTGGTGGCTGTGATGACTGCATCCAAGGAGGTGTGAACCTGTTTCCCTGAACCATATACACTGCAGTGAGTCAATATCACATCTTTAAAAGTGATAATAAACATTTTAAATATTTATGCATTAACATTTAATACTAAACAAGGGGGGAGTAAACATTGTTTTAAATGAATAACAGTGTAAATAGATATGTAAATTAATAAATTTTTTTAAAAAAAGACTAAATCCAACCCTCTGGCAACCTTTTCTAGCTTTCCCATGTCTCATTATCTCTACATCTGCTCTTCAATTTCATCAACACCTCAAATATCATTTTCTTGTATTCTGTCAGTCTCCTGCTGCTCATCATGGCTCATGCCGCTCCTTTCTCAATTTATTTAGTCTGAGTAACTGCATTCATTCATGGTTTTAACTACCACCTCTGTGCTCTTGACTGTATCACTAGCTCTAATCTTTCTCCCAAATTCATATACACAGCAATCTGGTAAAAAAAAAAAATCTCTACAGGAAACTCCAACACAAACATTGAAATGCAATGTGTGTAAATCTGGATGTTCAATTACAGAGCCTATCAAACCCTCTACACTCCCAGTAGTGGTCGGTGTAACGGACACCCATCTCGCCACCCAAAGCAGAAAAGCAGACCTTCTGACTCCTTGCTCTCCCTCACTAACCTGGGTTGATTTGACCTTTTAGACATTTCAAAAATGTATACTCTTTTCTCCATTTGCACTGCCACTGCCCTAGTTGAGACCCTCATCTTCTTTCCCCTGGACCTTTTCAGTAGCCAATCAGTTGTCTCAGATCTCTCCTCCAATGTGTTGCCACAGAAATAGAGAAAATACAGATCACTTTATATGAGTCCCCAGCTGAAAACTTGTCAGTAGCAGACATGGTTTGTAAGACATTTTATATCTTTATCATCACCCATATCTGCAACCTCATCCATCAGTAGTATTCTTTACCTTCTCCTTTATGTTGGAGCAATACCATCTGCCCATATTTATGTGACATTTTTCAGTGCTGTGCTGCTTTTTATTCTATGCATTCTGGAGCTTACTTTGCCTACTTAATGCTTTCACATTAACATTCTTTAAGACTCAGCTCTGGAATTGTTGTATCTAAGATACTGATGCTGAGTTGAATTAGGTGGTTTTTCTCTGGCTCCCACAGAACTATAACCTTTATCACATTGTATTGAAATAATCTGCATTTATTTTTCCCATTAGACTAGACCAGGGGTTGGAAAGCTACAGCCTACCACCTGTTTTTGTGTGGCCTGCTAGCTGAGAGGTTTTTTAAAATATACTTTTAAATGGCTGGGGACAAAATCATAAGAATTGTATTTCATGATATGTGAAAATTATGTTGAAAATCAAATTTGAGTGTCCATAAATAACATTTTATTGGATCAGAACCATACCTATTCAATTAGGTATTGTTTATGGCTGCTTTTGTACTACAACAGCAAAATTTAGCAGTTGTGGCAGAAACTGTAGGACAGAAAAACCTAAAAGTAGTTATGATTTAACCCTTTTACAGCAAAAAAAAAAAAATTGCCAATCCCTGAATGAGAAGAACCACAAGGAAATGGGCTGCTCTGTACTTTGCTGTGTCAGCAGCACTTGGTACACAGGGAAGACGTCGGCTTTAACATATACTTCCTGATGTCCGCATAAGAGAATACAAGTATCTGGTCTAGTCTACTTGATAGTTACATATTTTATGATCACTTAAATTGGCATATGAAATTACATCCAGTCTTTTAAGACTATGAATATTTGCAAGCCTGTTTTATTTTAAAGGGTTATTTATTTATGCAAACAAGAGCTGGGACACAGGCCAGAGGTGCAGGGGGTAAGAGGATTCACCAGAGACAGAGCAGGGAACAGAACCGGCAGATTGACTGAAATACACTGCTGAGGGGAGCAGAAGGCGGGTACAAAGAGATCTGCAGCACCATGTACGTAGCCTTCCTGGCTGGGGATCAAACTCACACTGAAGTGGCTGTGGCAAGCTTCACAATTCAACCTGTTTTACCATCATGTAGGGCCCTGAAAGCCTGTTTTCTAAGTAGACGATCAGCTCTAAGTACATTTATCAAAAAAAATCTAATTTTTGTCTTACAAACCTGATGGCCAGATCTTGGATCAACACTATTATGAAAGGAACTGCTGTGTCTTAGGACTTTGTCCAGGCTACCTGCCAACCTCCCTAGCTGGATTTTCTCAGTTGCTGTTATTATACCCCTACCATCTACAATTATATGGAAGGAGAAAACATTGTTACAACTGTAGTTGTCTTAGCATATATTCGTGTATTAGGGAAAGAAGGAATTTCACTGTTGACATAGTGTTAGAGAAGTCCTGGAAAGGTTAAAAGAATGGAAAATAAAAGTAATATTATAACCCCGATGTAGGTAAACTATGATCCAGTGATCACACCTGGCCTCCCACCTGCTTTTAATTTTATTAGAACACAGCCATGCTCATCCACCTACATGTTGTCTATAGGTATTTTTATACCACAATGGCAGAATTGAGTAGCTGCAACAGAGAACTGTTACCCTCAATACCTAAAATATTTACTGCCTGGCCCTTAACAGAAAAAGTTTGCTGAATCCTTGTTTAAAGTAACCTCCAAAGAAAAAAAAAAAGTATCCTCCAAAGCAGAAGACCTTGAGACTCTATCTATAGGTTTAAAGGACTGAAAGAGAGCCTTTCGTACTCTACAAATGAGAATGAATCAAAAATCACAGAATGTTTAAACCAACAAACACATAAATCAGATTGATGCATTCTTGAGATTCAACTTTAATTTTGGACTTTGGTGTGTTGGTATAGAGGAATATGAGGAGAGTTTGTGCTCACACACATCCGTACTCCCATCCTCCTATTCAGAAGATACTAATTATGCCTGCCAAATGATATTGAGCAATAGATACTGAGTTTGTTTCTGCCGAGTACATGGAGAATAAAACAGACACATATCCAGTCCACATGTAGCATTAGTCTGTGTGCTTGACCCTGCCACTATACTACCCCTCTCGCTGACGCTTGGAGCAAACTTCTGGAGCCTCTTTTGACCATCCTTTTCCCACCTGCATAATGCAAAGCTACTGTCTTTTACAAGTTTGTTGTAAGGATTAAATGACATTTTGTATAATGACTTTTCTAAGTCATTCAAAAAAAATATTTATCAGGTGTCCACTATGTCTAGGCACTGTTTTAGGTATTGGTGGTAATGCAGTGAATCAACAGATCTAAAAGGAAAATCCTGCCCTAGGGAAACTGCATTTTAGTCAATTACATGGAAGTATCTGAAACAAAGAAAGGATTTGGTAACTGTTCTTTTCCCTCCCCTGAGTAAATGAAAGGAAGATAGTGCTTATCTTCAGTACTGGTTGAAGTAGTAAGTACAATAGTACTAAAACTATCACAAATTTTCTTTTTATAGCTAGCATTTTAACAACAGTATTAATATATATTATATAGTGCCTTAATAATTTTCCATCATAATAGTCATTAATTTTGATAACTCAAGCTGTAAAAGACAGTTCCAAATCAGTTTACTTCTCACTTCTTAATTGTGTCCCTTTGCTTTTCCTGTGTTAATCCTAGATCTGGAAAGGTTTCCACCTCTCTCAACTAAGCTAGAGACTAATCAGACACTAAAGTCAAGCTCCATTTGAAGGAAAATATAGTCAAATTAGAAAGGGAACTTCATAATCAGTGTGCTCAATGACCTCATTTTATAGGTGAAAATCAGAGGTCCAGGATGAGGAAGGATCCTCCGAAGGTCATACATCTTGGAACTGACAGAGATAAGACTAAGCCAGCAGCTTCTGCTCACCCATCAAACATTCTATCCACTATTTGTGGGATGTCTTATTTTCTATGTCCTCTGGAAAGTTTCCTTGCACTTGATGACATCTTCTCACACCCAAAATGCCTTTGTGATTCTATCCTTTACCTTATCGTTTTTCTCAGCCAATTCTTTCATGAATTGATCCACTTCCAAGGATTTCATCTATCTCCTGGATATAAGAGACTGCCCTCTGACCAACTTTATCTTCTTCCTGAGCTGCAGACTGCCATTTCAAAGTATGTGTTATCCTTTACCCAACCTCCCCTGCTGGTAGCCCTATTTCTGTCCATGGATTATTTCCCACCCCTGTAAGTCAAGCTCACAAGTGTAGAATCCAATTCTGTCTTTCATCTCCAACAGTCTCCAAGCTCTTTCTGAGAGCCTTCTGCAGTGTTTCTAATATCCATCTCATCTATCTCCTTTACTGTCTTCCTGCTACTGCCAGGGACTCATTAACTCTTGTCTGGATGCCCTCCAACCCATTCTTTGCAGTTCTGCCAAATGAATCTCACTAAAGCACATCTTTGTATTCATTTCAATCAGCAGTAATTGTGCTCCCAGCAAATCTCATGAGTTATGTAATCGTGGTTGTGCTTAGCCTGGGTCATGTCATTCCCTTTCTCAAAAAAACTTCCAATCACCTCCAGAATTAAGTCCAAATATTTCATTCCAATACTGAAAACTCTATATAGATGGTTCTAAATAACTTTTCCCTATTCTCATGTTTCTGAACCCAAAAGGGATACATACACATTAAAAAAATAATTTTCTCGCTTGTACATACTCAGTTCTTCCTTGTACATACTCAGTTCTTCCTTAAAATACTTAATTCCCACTCTCCCTTTACCACCTACTGACAGCCTGTTATTCTTCCCTTTGCCCTGGTTCCTGCCCCTGTGTCTACAAACTGGCTCAGCTCTCTTTCATCTAGAAAACAAACTATCTCAAACTTTTATTTGTCTTCAGATATCACTTTCTTCTCTCACTGCCTAACTACTTTGAAAACATGTACAGTCACTCTTCTCTATCACCTTCCACTTACCAAACCAACCCATAACAATCTAATTTTGTCTCCCATATATCTCAGGTGAATCGCCAATATTAACAGTGACCCACTAATTATTTAAAGCAATGAACTTTTTTTCAGTTCTTGTTTTACCTCATTCCCACAGTAGTATCTTAGCACTCCCATATCCAAGGACCACAAGCTTAGCATCTTAAAACAACACAAATTCTTTTGCAGATCAGGAGGTTAAAAATGGGAAGTCAAGGTGCTGGCAGAGCCATGCTCTTTGTAAAACGTCTCTAGGAAAGAATCCTTTGCCTCATTCTGATCTGTTGGTTGCCAGCAGCCCTTGGCATTCCTTGGTTCATAGACACATCACCCTAATCTTTGCCTCTGTCTGCACGAGGTATTTTCCCTTCTGTCTCTGTGTGTCTCTGGGTGGTCATGGCTTTCTTATAAGGACACCAGTCATTGGTTTTAAGATCTACCTTAATGTGGCATAACCTCATCTTAACTAATTACATCTGCAAAGGCCCTGATTCCAAATAAGGTTATATTCTGAGGTTCTGAATTGATACAAACGTGGTGGTAAGAGAGACTATTCCACCCCATTTCATTCAATGCAAACTTTCTTCAGCACTCAGTAACATTGAACACTGCTTTGTTGCCAAAATTTCCTCTTCTTTTACCTCCAATAACACTATCAGTTCCCTGGTTTTTCTTTGGTTTCTTTTATCATACATTTTCTATGCTTCATCCTCTTCTATTTTCTCCTTACCTATTAGTTCTGAAAAAGGTATTTGTCTCACATTATACACGGTGTGATTTTAATTCATTGTCATGATTCAGCAAACAAGACTTCTAAATCTCCCATTTCATCCCATACCATTCTCCAGTAATGTGCCACTTCTTTATGGGCATCTCTATTTGGATGGAAACCTGCAAGAATATTTTAAAAATTCCAAATATTCATATTAATCCCATTAACTTTCATGTTCAACACCTAATAAGATCATTTTCTACTCTTGTTTAACAAATAGTTCATTATTGAAAACTCAGCTTTCTCAAATACTTACCTCTATATCTAATTAATCATGTCATGGGGATGTTTAACACTGAGAATATTTCAAATTTTCCTCTCTTGTTTGGTCACTGCAAAAATCTCTCAAGTAGTTTATCTACCTCTGTATTGCCATGTTTCCTACCTCTTTGATTTATTCTCTACTCTGCAAAGTGTAAATCTGGGCATGAAACCCTTACTCAACTCAGTGAAAACCTTTCAATGTTCCTCTATAAAATATAAAATTTTAGTGATTTACCAAAACCCTCTAGGATATAATCTGTATTTATCTACACATACTTGCCACATACTATTGTCATATTCAACTGATATCCTTCCTCAACTGTAACATCAGCTTCCCAAATCTCTCCCTTTTCATACTCTACTACTTCTTCCTGGAATGAAAGCCACTCTCCCTCCTCTTCTTTGCTTCACTAACTCTTACTCAGCACTCAAAACTTGACCTACGCTTTACCCCTTAGATGCTTTCCTTGGTTCTTTTATTCTCAAACAGTATTAAGTTGTTCTGCTACAAACAACACTCTCTGATTTCCATTATCTAAAACTCCTTATTGGAAGTTGTAATAGTCTCTTCCCTTATCTTTTTTCCCTTATAAATTGTGAGCAGTGTACATATACTATTCATTCTTGTACTTCTAGTGCAGTCATTATAGTGCCTAACAGGGTTACTTCCTGAATACTCATTGAATAGCTAACTGAATAGAATGAATGTCTGACAGGCAAGGGCAATGAGGGTCACTGGATTTAGAGCTAGAAGTGGAGAATCCTAGGGGTGTTACGTTGTCAGATTTCCAAATACTTGGAAATTGAGGGGATTGATGGATTCAGTAAAAGAAAGAAATCTTTAAGTCAAAGATGAGTCCAGAGTTTCTTGCTTAATAGAACAGACATAGAAAAACTAGAATTTGTTAAGTACCCAGTACACATTGAGCATTTAACTAGGTATTATATATACATACATATATATATATATATATATATATATATATATATATATATATATATATATTATGTCAGAAAGAAGGTAAATTTTGAGTTCAGTTTGGGAGATGTGGAGGTTGAAGTGTCTGTAAGCCCTCTGACTAGAAATGTCCACCAAACTATTGTAATCATAATTATCATATACAGGAAAGAAACAAGGATCCAATAATTAGATCGGGAGTTATTAGGGTAGATGTAAGTGAAGCCACTGGAGGAAGATTTTCCCCAAAGGGCAGTATAATGGATATGGGGGGATTAAACAATAATCATAAACAAATATATCAGTTAGTGATAAGGGCTATGAGAAAACAAAGCATTGGAAACACATATTAGGTCATTGAATGTGGATATGATGGGTATAATTGAATTAGAGGAGACTTTAGCTAGTTCAGGGAAGATACCTCTAAAGATTTTTGAGCTAAGAATTAAATGATGAGTTACTTCTATAATGATATGGGGAAAAACAACTCCAGGCAGAAGAATATTGAATATAGAGACTATTGAGTATAAAGCTTAAATGTGCATTCAAGGACTGGAAAGAAAGCTATTAAAACTAGATTGTAGCAAGCAGAAGAAGTGTAAAATGATATGAAGTTAAAGAGGTAGATGACTCAATCACAAAGGGCCTTTTAAACTCTGCTGAGGAGTGTGAATTTATTCTAGTTGTATAAGGAAACTGTTCTAAGCAGGAAAGCAGTATG
The DNA here is from genome assembly GCF_000260355.1 of Condylura cristata. NCBI lineage: Eukaryota > Metazoa > Chordata > Mammalia > Eulipotyphla > Talpidae > Condylura > Condylura cristata. The sequence goes on along the minus strand of NW_004567128.1, from coordinate 29,675,270 downwards.
ATTTGATTTGGACTTCAAGATGAACATTCTGACCATTGAATGGGGAACAGATTATAGAATGGTATCTTAGGAAGCTAACCGCAATAATTCGGGCAAAATGTGGTTATGGGTTGGTTGGTCTTAGGTTTTAGCAATGTAGATAGTGAAAAGAGGTGGGATGTAGGGTTTGTTTAAAGAAATGTGAGTTGGGCAGTGTTAGGGTATGGGGACATACGTAAGAAATATGAGATTTGTTAGTTTGGGCCTGAGTGGTACCAGTTTGGAACCAGTTTGAATTCAGTAGTTTGGGACTGTGAGGTGGAAAAGACTAGAAGAACATGTTTGATGAGTGGTAGTAAGAAGTTGGAAATAAATTGCTTGGTTTTACAAATGTTAAGTTTGAGATTCCTATTGGGCAGTTACATACTAATGTTGACTAAGAAGTAGATTAGAGTTCAGAAAATAAATCACTATTAAATATGTAAATTTTGGAGTTACCCTCTGATAATTAATGTTTTGAGACTAAATGAAATCACTGATGGGTTAAATGTAGGCAACAAAAAGGAAAAGTCCTTGGACTGAACCCTGGGGTACTCCAATATTTAAAGACAAGAAAGATGAAGAGCAACTGAAATAACAAAAACAAAAACAAAAACAACTCTGAGAATTGACCAGTGTGATTGGAGGAAAGGAAAGGAGAGTTGTGTTCCACAACCTAATTGATGAAACCGAGGCAAGAAAATATAGTCAATTGTGTCAAATGTTGATGAACAGTGATTCCCAGAATTGACTATTGATTTTGACAATAGGAAGGTTATCAGTAACCTGGAATGTTGCAGGCAATAACCTAAATGAATTATTATTTGTTCTAAAGAATGGGAATTGAGGATAGTAAGTCTTTGTAGGTGTTTATCTGTGAGACGACACAGAAAAGGGGTATTAGCTGGAAGGCAATTTAGGGTTAAGAAAGGTAGAAATTTTAAGTAATTAATATTAAACACCTGACTACTAATGGGATAATCCAGTAGTGTGGGAGAAATTGATGGTGTAGAAAAAAATGGATAACTGCAGCAGCAAGGCTTTTGGGGAAGTCAGAGCAGAAGTTGTGGGGAGATGAACTTTGTTTAAAAAAAAAAAGACCTTTCACCTATATTAACAAGAGGCAAGGGAAGGTAGGTTGGTGATGTAATCAAAAGATAAGGGTGTTCTTTTCTCAGTACTTGTTTTTAAATCAAGTATAAAGAAAAGAAAACCATCAGTTGAGTGAGAGGAGAGCGGGGCTGCAAAAGAGAGAAAGAAAGGACAATCAGAGGTATAGAAAGAAGCGTATGGAGAATGGTGTCATGGAAAATAAGGGAACAGAAGGATTTTAAGAAGGAACAGGTCATTGATCAATACCATCAAATGCTTTTGTATTTGAACTGTATGGATATGGAAAAGAGACTATTGGATTTGCAATTAGGTTACTGGTTGACACTGGCTGAAAGTTTTGACTGAAGCGTTAGGAATGGAGGCACAATTTTGGTGAGGGGAAATGGGAGGTAAGGAATTGTAAAAAATATTGTTTTTAGAAAGATGTGAGGTGGGGGTAAATTGCAATAAAAGAGTTACTTATCTCCTTTATTACGCTGTGAATTTCTTGAGAATCAGGACTCTGTCAGATTCCCACGGTACACCTCATGATTTGTGCTGGGAATCACACTGCTGGTTTGCAGTAAGAGTTGAGTATGTGAATGAATAAGTGGGTTCTGTATCGAAATGAAGTCAACAATAAATCTTCGCAGTTGTTTTGAGGTGTTTGATCTGTTCTACTTCCCCCCAAAACTGATTGGGGGGGGAAATGAGGTGCTTCTGTGCCCTAAACCAATAAAGAATGGAGATAGCAAAAGAAGCAGTTCAAATGTAATATGTAGTCTCTGGAGTCCACCCCACTGCTCAGTATATAGTCAGAGATTTGGAAGGTCTGACCTCTGAACTGCAAGGAGTTAGCTGGTGTTCTCTGCATAGGTAGGAAATATTGAAATGGTGAAAATTTATGGCAAGATTGCAGAGTTTCCTCTGCCAAATTAGCTTAAGAGTCAGCCAACTTTCTATTGGAAAGGGGAAGGAATAGGGTGTGATAACCATATAACTGTATTTAAATACAATAACAAATGAGGAATTACATAGAATGGGATCAGGGTAGATCAGAGCATAATTATATGAAATCAAGAAAAGAGCTTTTGAGGTTACTATCAGCAAAACCATCTTAATATTGAAAATTGCTAGACTGTAGGCTAACCTTTGAGAGGAAATGGTGGAAGATCTGTCATTTATAGTCATTTATAATTATTTACAATAAGGCAAGACAATGTACTTAAGAAATAAAGCAGCATAATACAAGGAGCAGTTTTGTTCTGTTCCCAAAGGTATGGACTGGATGTGAGTTAATAGCTTTTTCCTACACTAATTTGGTTGATTGTGCCAGAGAAAGGCTTGTTGATTTTATTTTCCCCCTTCTGAATGAATCACATTTGATTGACCACAGCTGTATAACAAAGAGAATGCCCATTGATTGGGCAGATGACAGAATGTACAAAGAGAGGCCAACAGCTTAGAGGAGAAAATTCAAACTTCCCCAAAACTTGAGGAGTTGATCAGGAACAGGTAAATATGAACAGTGGACCTTCTGTCCACCCCTGATTGAGCCTGGAGTATAGCATTTGATGACTGAATAACTGATGGATGAGCCTGGAATATAGCACTGATGGATGATTGAATGACACTTGGGGAGAGCTTAGGACCATCAATACAATATGAGCAGTGAACTAACAGTAGGTTGAATATGATTCTTACCATCTCTATCTCAGTTTTCTCATCTCCTTTTCTGTGGGTTCTTCTGAGAATGTTTTGAGATCACGTAGATAAGCTATTTAGGTGTCATCATCTAACATATCAGCTCTTTCCTCTTTGTTTCAGACTCCCAACAAACCAAACTTTCTGTTTGTTTTACCACCTTGAGAAGAGAGACACTTACATCTTTTCTCTTAAAAATATCATATATAGTAGTGTGGACATTTCACATGGGCTCAGTGGTTGCCATTAAGCAGCTCAACCCGGAGACCAGGGTCTGCATTCCTTGCATCCTCATTCCAATTTTGCTCTGGGTGTACAAAAAATTCCTGTAGCTGTACCTCTACCCTCTGATTTCCCCATCTGTTAGTCGGATGTGGCCCTGGAAAAGCTCTACAAGAATCCAGTGATACGAACAAAGACAAAGGAGACTATCAGGGTGCTGATGTAAACAGCCAACAAAAGAACCAACAGAAATCTTTGATAAAAAGAAAGAGGAAAGGGGTTTTCCCAAAGGGTCTCTGTTTTAAAAATGGACTTGATCATATGAAGCACTTTCTTTCTAATTGTCTCTGACCTTTTATTCTTAGACTAAAATTTGGGATAAATTAGATATTTACCTGATACTAATCAGGAAATACATGATATTTATATATATCTAAGTGGTATTTAGTTATATTTAATGACCTCATTCCTCAGTTCCTCTTTCATTAAATTAGCCTTTATTTTCATTATTGCCGTTTTAATAATATGAATAAATAGGTTTTGCCAGTAGACACTATTGATAAAATCCTTGGGTCTTTAGCTTTCATTCACATGATTTTGACTGCCATTTGCCCTAATTTCTTTGGACTCTTCTAATTTTAGTAGAGTGCAGTTTTACTGTGAAGCATTGTAGTGAGTGTTGGAAGGGACAATGACTTGAAACACAAAGATATTACTGCCCAACAATGGTGCATCTTACCTATGAGAGTAGTAATGATGATTTATTGATCTGAAGAAGATAGAGATGACAGGAAAATGGGAAACTTCTTTTTAAAAATGGAAAATATTTTTCATAAATATCCAAAGTATATTATACAATGCTAATCCTTATTGCATTCTTTGTATTCCTACAAATGTATTAAATACTCAGTTTAGCTAAAAAAATATATAATGATGTTATAACTGATTACCTTAAAGTTAACCAACATCACAAGCAATGTTAGTGCGATTAAAAAAAAATAACAACTAAATCGCTATCAGGTGTGATACACGTTAACTTCGCTTTATCAACTCACCTCCAAATCTTAATTCAAATAAAGTTAAAAAAATCTCTCTAACAACATGTTATCCTTGAGACTCATTCAGTATCCAAAACACCCTGTGTCTTCCTTTTTTAACGATTAACCGTAATTCATGCTATGTTGGTCAAGAATAAGCTTTTCCCTTAGCCTTGGCTGTTGGAACTAATCCATAAGAAAATCCAAATTTACCTTTTAAAACCCCTTAGTTACAGATTTCCTTCTATTATTTTTTTTTGTCTTTCCATGCCAGACAATACAGAGAAAAGAAGAGCTTCATTATGGAAGTGATAACATTTAGTGTATAAAATCCCCTTTTCTTGCTCTCCTTAGCAGGGAATACTTTATAATTATTATTGTTTTAAATTTTCTCTTGCTTCCACTTTGCTACATTTTAAGCTGAAGTTAAAACAACTGGTTTAATTTGGGTACAATAACTGGACTTAATTAATATCCCAGGGCAGCTCACTTCCTTTAGCGACAGAGCCTATTACTTTTTTTTCCCTCTCAGATGTTTTTTTCAAGAGCTTATATCCCTTGTACAGAACAGAATGTTTTGAACAATATTTGAACACAGTGTTTGATCAAAGAGTCAAAGTGATCCTTTCATAATCGCTAAAGATGGGTGCAGATAATTTGATGAGCAATCAAGGAAGTCTATAAAATCATTAATGGATAGAAAAGTCATTCAATTGAAGGCTTTGTAAAAGAATCAAGATTATTCAACCTAGAGAGGATAATGTTTTTAGACCCTTAGAAATAGCCATTTGGCCTGAGTGGTTTAAAAAAACAAAAGCAAAATATGAACAGCTCATTCAGTAGCCAATTTAATGTCCATGAAGGAGTTTTTCCTTGAAAAATAAATAATCTCTGTGTTGGATTCCTATATTTTTGTTCACAAGACAGGAAGAAATTGTTGAATAACTTAAGTTTTTAAAAGTATTCTCTAGAAAATGAACTGCTTTTCTAGAGTACCTATGTTTTCCTCTATGTGCCCTTTCCTGCCAACCCTAATACTTCCTATCAGTCACTTTATTTTTCTAACAAAAATTTCTTTTCCCTTGGGGTTCAAATCACAAAACATATACTGTAATACCCACAATATAGTATCTGTTTTCTTTTTCCTTTATGGATGGCACAAGAGGAAACAGCGGCATTTGTATCAGCCAAGATTTTAGGAAGGTTTCTAGCAGACTTCCACGTCACTTTCGGTAGTCCGTGATGACTTACCAAAGCAAGCTATGGAATTTTCTTTTCTGACCTCAGTGGAGCCTTACCTCCCCAGAGACACCTTGCTGAGATAGAAGAGAAGAAGGGAGCTGGCAGCAATGGCTGAGAAATGGATGAATTACAGCCTTTTCATCCTTTTGCTTTATTCAAGCCAGAGTTCTCTAATGCATTGCAGGGAATCTAAATGATATTTGTGAAGACAGAATGGCAGGTAGTCAAAAAAGAAAAAAACACACACATTGGACTTTGCTCTTTCTTTTTTTTTTTTTGTCCCTTACATATTCACACCCAATTTCTCAGTATATCCTGTCAGTATATAATATAAATTACAACCATGACTTCAACCACCTGAATACTGCTGCTGCTTATAACTCTGGCCCAGGGCCATCTTCTGAATACCAGCCTTATACTTCCATTGTCTGAAGGGCATTTTTGTCTAGCAACACAGATACCTCAATCACAGTATGTCTTATTTCCCCATCCACAGCATCCTGTTCCTCATCTCATTAAGAAGGCCTAGTCCCCTAAAGTAGAAGTATCTTGATTTTCCCTTTCTCTTAACTACCCATTTCACTTGTATCTAATAAAATCCTGTTGATTTACCTCATACAAGTTTTCTTTCAAAACTCATCTTCTTAGCCTCCATTTTAGTCATTCCCTGAACACAGTTTCTCTCATTCCTCCTTGCCTTTATACACTGTCTGCTCTATGCTTGAAATAGTTTCACAACCTTTCTTTACCTTGAAAGCCCCTGCTCATAAAGGATCACTGTGTATTATAAGCCACAGGAGATCTAATGCTGCTCTGTGCACTTACCACATCTCATCATAACTATCAAATTAGGTGTCTCTTTTCTCTACTAAACTATGAACTCCTAGCTATCAGGAATTTTGGCTTAATCATCTTTTTTTTTCCCCAATTTTTTAAGACCTTTATTAACAGGGGCTTGTAATTTGTTGACTTTTGAAAAAAAACAAGTTGTAAACTTTTATTACAAATTAGAATTTATACAGATTGTGGCACAATTCAGAGGTGTTTTAGGAAAACCAGACTTTTTTTTTTTAATATTTGCTATTACCAAAAGAGACATCTTTTAGTAAAAAAGATTAAAAAGATTAAAAAAAACCAAAACATGCTGTATGCCTAATGTGGATAGTTCCAGTTATCTAATCAATGGCAAAAAGTAAGTGCTTAACCTCTTCAGCTCCGATCTTTGTTCATTTCTTTTTCTTTGAATCAGAGTTTGTTGATTCACCATTAGTGGCTTATAGCTTTGTATATATTGTCTTATTAGTCTACTTGGTTCTCAGCACCCTCCATCACTTCTGTATTGGGGTGTGTAGGGGGGGTTGGAATACAGTGGTGAATGATTTTCAGTGTCTCCACATATAGTAAAAGTAGAAACAACTGGACACTCCTGGTAATGCAGCAGATTAAAGCACAGCACTACCAAGCAGGCCGAGGCCAATGCTGCAGTGCAAGTTCGATCCCTGTCCTGGAGGTGACCCATATGGTGTAGCAGACCTCTCCTATCTCGCCTGCTGCTCCCCTCAGCAGTGTGTTTCAGTCAATCCACGTGTTCTGCTCCCCACTCTGTCTCTGGTGAATCCTCTCACTGCCCCTGCACCTCTGGCCTGTACCCCAGTTCTGTATGCATAAGTAAATAAATCTTAAAAAAAAAAAAAACAGAAACCATCACTTGTGGACAGTACTGGAGCACTCTCATGTCCTCATCCTTTCCCTGACCTCACTACTAGTTATTTAATGGGTTTTGTGCAAACCACCCCTGGAATATAAACAGTGTCTATGGGGGGCCTCCCTGGTGGCAAAGGGATTAAGTCTCAGCACTACCAACCCAATCGCCTGAGTTCAATCCCTGGCCAGGAAACTGACCAAATGGTGCAGCAGATCTCTCCTGTCTTTCCTCAGCAATCTGATTCAGTCAATCTGGCTGTTCTGCTCCCCACTCTACCTGGTGAGTTCTCCCACCACTGGGACCTCTGGCCTACACCCCAGTTCTTTCACGCAAAAATAAACTTATGCCGTTTGCAGCAACATGGATGGAGCTAGAAGGGATTATATGCAATGAAATAAGTCAGAATGAAGAAGAAAAATATCGGATGGCTTCACTTTTAGGAGGAATAGAGGGGAACCAAATACTATAAATCAGAGACTTGCAGGGGAGGTAGAAGGATCAAAGTGAGGGCAGGAAGAGCACAAGGGACTATGTTGATGGTGCACAGGTGAATTGGTGGTGGGAATTCTGTGGGGATTATACCTGATGTAATATATATATATGTAAATGAAGAAATTAATTAAAAAATAACCATTTCTTTTATTTTTTATTAGATTTATTTATTTGTGCATACACAACTGGGGTACAGGTCAGAGGCTCAGGGGTGGCGAGAGGCTTCACCAGAGACAGAGTGGGGAGCAGAACAGGCAGATCGACGAAGTGCACTGCTGAGGGGAGCAGCAGGCGGGCCAGGAGAGGTCTGCTGCGCCATGTGGTCACCTCTGGGGCAGGTAGGGATCGAACTCATATGAAAGTGGCTTTAGCTTCTTAGTGCTGTGCTTTAACCTGCTGCGCCACCAGGGAGGGCCAAAAAATAAATAATTTTTAATAAATAAATAAATAGTATCTGATGGCTGCAGTTTGTTGCATATTTGCTACCTTGCACAGGAACTCCACCAGGACCTATGACATTTGCTGCCTTTTCTCCATCAACATCAAACTCCACAGTCTCTCTATTTCCTGTGCTATGTGAAGGTCGTTCTGGGGTTATTCTTTCCAGCAGTTTGTGTACAAATACATATTCTTTGATGATATTCCTGTGGGTGAAACCATATCTGTTTCTTACTGTGAGCCCAAAAGCTTCCTTCTGACGATCTTGTACCTGCTGGCATGTGAGGTTGCCCAGGTCACTATTCCCTGTGCTGCTGCTGCCATTTGGTGTTGGGCTTGGTGTCTGCAGTGCTGAGAGGCAGTCACTGCAGAAAGGGTGTGACAGGTGGCTGCTGGGTTTTGGCTTTGCTGCTCTTGGTTGTGGTGATTGTGACGGTGTCAGCTGCTGCAGGTGTGATGACAACCAGGCTGGTGGGGGGGGCTGCTGTTCAGTATTTTCTGGTGTCCTCTCTCCCCTGCCCCCATTACCAAGCAAACTCTTAATCATCTTTAAAGCCCCAGCACCTACAGCATACTACTCGTGGGAACAATTGTTAAAGAATGATATACTCTAAATCCATTTTATCTGTTTTCTGTAATGAATCATGCTTCTGGTGTCAAGCTTAAGAATGAATTGCTTATTCAGATTCCAAAGAAAACATTCATAGTTTTAAGTTTACATTAATTCCATGATCTATTTGAAGTGTGTGTGTGTAAATATAAGAACTACCTTTCTTTCATTGGCTAGCTCTTGTGACTGTCAGAAATAAGTTGGATATATAGAAAAATGGACAGAAGAATTTAAAAGACACATCCCCAAAGATGAAATGCAAATGGCCAACAGGCACATGAAAAAATGTTCAACATACCTCATCATCACGGAAATGCAAATTAAAACCACAGTGAGATACTAACTTACACCAGTAAGAATGGCACATGTTAAAAAAAAAAAAAAAACTAGCAACAACAAATGTTGATGAGGATGTGGTGGAAAAGGAACTCTCCTACATTGCTGGTATGAATGAAAACTAGTCCAACCAGTAGGGAAAGCTCTATAAAGATTCCTCAGACTACTAAAAATGAAGCTGCCATTTGACCTAGCAATCCCACTCCTAGGGATGTACCCAAAGGACACAAAAACATTAATTCAAAAGGTATATGCACCCCTTTGTTTATTGCAGCATTACTTATTAATAGGTAAGAACTCAGATAAACCCAAATGCCCACAAATAGGTGACTGGATCAAGAATATGAGATACATATACACTGTGGAATATTACTCAGTAATCAAAAACTAATACCACTCACAGCAACATGGATGGAGCTTGAAGGGACTATGCTCAGTAACGTAAGTTAGAAGGACAAAGATAAATACCATATGGTTTTATTTACAGGAGAAATATAGGAGATCAAGAAAAAGAATAATAACAAAACCACAAAAAAATAAAAATAAACAGGCAACTATAAATCAGAGATGTTCTTCAGGGGAGGGGGAGGGAAAGGGATCAAAATGAGGGCGGGAAGAGCACAAGGAACTATGATAGTGGTGCACTGGTGAATTGGTGGTGGAAATTTTCTGGGGACTACACCTGAGAAAAGAAAGTAAACATCATAAGGAAAAATAATTAAATATACATACATACATATATACATATATATATAAAGTTTTGTAAAACAAGAATAAGTATCTCAATACATTTTGGTATTATATATTTGCTATTTGGTTGTATGAGTTCTTTAAATATATGTAATATATACTGGTGGCGTATTTGATATATACATGTTATATATCAATATTTGTATAAATGTTATATTAAATACTTTTATGAAAAATATTTTGAACACTTTAAAAAAAAGAAAGAATTTGGACATATCAGCTAGGGTCTGTTTCAGGGTTTTCTGTTTTGTTTCTAGTTCCTCTTACCTTTCTAGAATGATTGTCCATACCTACAAAATACATTAATGAGATTTTGATAGAAATTACATTAATTCAATATATAAATTTGGAGAGAATTGACATATTTACTCTGAGTCTTATAATCCATGAACTCAGTGTGTCTCTCCATTTATTAATCTTTAATCAGCATTGTTGTCTTTGTCAGCATATATATATTCTGTACATGCTTAGTTAGATGTATACCTCAGTATTCTATTTTCTTTGCAATTATAAGTGGTGTTTTAGAAAGTGAATACATTGTTAGTATGTAGAAATTTGATTGCTTTTTTGAAAAAAAATCTTTTTTAAAATTTATTTATGCATACAAGAATAGGGGTACAAGCCAAAGGTCCAGGGGGTGAGTATTCACCAGAAACAGAGTGGGGAGCAGAACAGGCCAACTGATAAAATACACTGCTGAGGGAGCATCAGGGAAAGAAGGAGAAGTCTGCTGCACTATGTGTCACCTCTATGCCAGGGCATCGAACTAATGCTGAAGTTGCTGTGGCCAGCTTTGATGTGCTGTGCTTTACCCTGTTATGTTGATCATCTATGCTTAAAGCTTGCTAAATTTATGACATCAAGGTATTAATTTTGTTTGTGTGTTCGTTTTTATTTGTAGATTTCTTGGGATTTTCTATGTATGTCATAAGCAAATAGGAACAGATAAATTTCCTTTCTAATCTGAGTGCATTTTATTGCATAAATCCTAGGGCTATATCGAATAAGATAGTGGACATACTTGCCTTGTTTACTATCTTCGGAGGAAAACATTCAATCTTTCATTATTGAGTATTATACCAGCAGTGGGAGTTTTGTATTATTTCGTTGCTGAAGTTGCCCTTCGTTCCATGTCTTCTGAGACATGGATGTGATAATGGATGTTGAATTTTGTCAAATGCTTTCTCTGCACCAATATATGGTCTTTTATGACTTATATGACTTTTCTCCTTTAATCTGTTAATATATCACATTGATTAATTTTGGAAGTTGAAATGGATTTGCATAACAGGAATAAACTTCATTTGACCACATTATATAATTAATTTTATGTATTGCTATTTACTGCAATGAATTCCATTTTCTAATACTTCTAAAATTTTTGTTAAGAATTTTGTGTCACTATTCACGAGGTCTATAATTTATTTTTTATGTTGTCTTTAGTTTTTATATCAGACCTTCTCCCTTCATAGATAGTACTACTGCGTAATAAATGAACTGGGACATAGTCTCTCCTCTTCAGTTTTCTGGAAGTTATTATATAGAATTTGTGAAAATTCTTCTTTAAGCTTTCTGTAGAATTCTCTAATACAACTGTCTAGGTCAGGGAAATATTTTATGAGAATTTTTAATTTACAAATTAAATTTCCTTAATAATTATAGGACTGTTCAAAGGGTCTATTTTATATTGGGTGAACTGTGGTAGTTTATGGTTTTCAAAAATTACTCCATTTAATCTAAATTGCCATATTAATGTTTACTGACCTTTTCAAAGAATCGTTCTCCCCCAAGGCTTTTCTCTAGTTTTTTGTTTGTTTTTATTTCATTGAGTTTTGCTCTTATCTTTACTATGTCCTGCAACTTTTTGCTTGCTTTTTTAAAAGTTTTCTTCTCTTTCTAAATTCTTCATGTGGAACTTCAATTATTGGGTTGAACTTGTTCAAATAAAAGTATCTAGTGCTACATTTTTTTTCTTAGCACTATTTCAATTGTGCCACAAATATGTATATGCTCTTTTATCATTTTCATTTAGTTGACTTTGTGATTGCTCTGCAAATTTCCTCTGTGAGCCCTATGTTATATAGAAGTGTTTTGTTCTGTTTCCTTTCTTTTTGTTTATTATCCTAGTATGATTTCACTGTGGTCAGATAATATGTTGTGTGTGATTTCAATTACTTTAGCTCTGTTTGGATTTCTTTCATAGTCTAGGGATTAGTCTATGTTGGCATATGTTCCATGAGCACTTGAAAATATTGTGTATTCTACTGTAGTTATGTGAAGTATTTTATAAATATAGATTAAATCGTGGTTGCTGGTAGTGTTGGATTATTCTATATCCTAGCTTATTTTGTATCTAATTGTTCTCTTAATTGTTGAGATATAAGTGTTGAATTCGGTAAGTACAGTAGTGAAGTGGTCTATTTCTCCTTCTAGATCTGTCAGTTTTGCTCCCATATTTTGTAGTTCTGTTGTTTGACAAATAGACATAACTCTTCTGTCATCTTTTTATCATCCCTTTTATCATCGTGAAGTGTTCCTCTCTTTCTACACTAACTTTATTTGCTCTGAACCCTACTTTATCTGCTATTAATATAGATATTATGTATTTTGATTAGCATTTACATGATATATTTACCCATTCTTTTACTTTCAACCTGCTTGTATTGTTTTATTTGATCTTAGTTTCTATTAACAATATATAATTGGGTCACTTGTTGTTTGGGGGTTTTTTGACAGTAAATTATTGTATTTATTTTAAATTAATGACATACCAATATTTTACATAGTTTTCCCACCAACAAAGCACCCAGAATCCTCCTCCCTAGTCCAATGTGCTCTCTAACCCCCTTACCTCCCCATTCTCTCCTCTCCCTCCTCCCCTCCCATACTGCATGCCTCAGACTATGACTAATTTTCAAGGGTCAGTTATTTTTTTTTTATTTTATAAATATATTTTTTACATTATTCTTCATTTTGTATATATATTTTTCATCTTGATTTGTAATCCCTGTAGATTTCCTACCACCATTTCACCTGTGTGCCATCACCATAATCCCATATGCTCTTCCCACCCGTTTTGAGTGTTTTCCCCTCTCCTTCCCAATATGTGTGTATGTGTGTATATGTGTATAATATGTGTATATATGTATAAACATGTGTGTGTGTTTCCTGATTCCTTACATTACTGCTATGAGTGAAACCATCTGGTATTTTTCCTTTTCTTTCTGGCTTAGTTCACTAAGCATTATTTTTCCAGTTCCATCCATGTTGCTGCAAATAGCATGAGTTGGTCTTTTTTTTTTTTTTATTGTTCTATTGTGTATATATGCCACATCTTCTGGATCCAGTCATCTGTTTTGGGGCATTGGGGTTGATTCCACATCTTTCCTATTGTAAATAGGGCAGCAATAAACACAGGGGTGCATGTGTACTTTTGAATTATTGTTTTTGTGACCTGTGAGTAGATAGCTAGGAGTGGAATTGCTGGATCATGTGGAAGCTCCATTTTTAGCAGTTTGAGAAACCTCTACCCAACTTTCCATAGTGGTTGTACCAGTTTGCAGTCCCACTAGCAGTGTAAGAGAGTTCTTTTTTCTCTGTAACCTTGCCAACATTTATTGTTGTTAGTCTTTTCAATATGTGCCATTCTCACTGGTGTGAGGTGGTATCTCATTATGGTTTTGATTTGCATTTCCCTTATTACATCTTTTCATATACCTGTTGGCCATCTGCATTTCCTCTTTGGAGAAGTGTCTTTGTAGCTCTTCTGCCCATTTTTTTGATAGGGTTGTTTTATATTTCTTGAGTTTCATCAGCTCTTTGTATATCTTTGTGATCAGTCCTTTATCATTTGTATTATGTATGAAAATTTTCTCCCAGTCAATTGGGTGTCTGTTTTATGTAGTGCTTCTTTTGTTGTACAGAAGCTCTTCAATTTGATATAGTCCCAGATGTTTATATTTTCTTTCACTATCTCAAGGGTCAGTTTTAAAGTTTGTTGCCGTTTGATCTTCTGTTTGGCTTCTTTATATTCCTCATATAAGTAAAAACACCTGGCATGTATCTTTCTCCTTCTGTTCACTTAGGATAATCCCTTTCAGTGCCAACCAAGTTGCAGCAAATGACATGAGTTTATCTTTTTTTGATTTCTGAGTAGTATCCCATTGTGTGTGTATATATACAAACACATACACAAACACACATGTGTATATCATGGCTATTGTGAATAGTGCTGCTATAGACATGGGAGTATGAGTTTCCTTTTGAATTAGTGTTTTTGTGCTCTTTGGGTAGATTTCTAGGCATGACACCACTGGGTCACATGGTATATCCATTTTTAGTCTTTTGAGGAATCTCCACATTTCCTTGCATAGGGGCTAAACTAGTGGACATTTCCATAATAGTGTGAGAGGGTTACATTCTCCCCATTCCCTCACCAGCACTTGTGTGGGTGTGTGTGCATATATATATATATATATACACATATACACGCACATATATACAAATATACACATGTGTATATATATATTCATACACATATGCACATATGTGTGTCATTTTCACAGGTGAGAAGTGATATCTCACTGGTTTTGATTTACATTTCTGTGATAATGAACATTTTTTCATATGCCTGTTGGTTATGTACATGTCTTCCATGAGAAGTGCCTATTTATCTCTTCTGATCATTTTTTGAATGGGTTGTTAGCTTTCTTTTTGTTGAGTCATTTTAGCTCTTGTAGATCCTTGATATCAGTCACCTGTCAAATTCACATTGTGCAAAATTTTCTCCCATTCAGTAGGGTGTCTCTGTTTTGGTCACTTTCTCTTTTGATGTCCAGCCAGAGCGTCACAGTTTGGTGTTATCTCAGTTGTTTGTTTTCTCCTTCCTTGCTGTTAGAGATGAGTCTAGAAAGATGATTATGAAGTGTATTTCATGAAGTGTTTTGCATCTGTTTTCTAATATACATTTAATTATTTCAGGTATTATATTCAAGTATTTTATCCATTTTGAGTTCAGTTTCATGTGTGGTATGAAATAATGGTATGGCTTCATTCTTTTCCAGGTGGCAGTCCAGTTTTCCCAGAAGCATTTATTGAAGAGACTTTTCTTATTCCAGTAAATTTATTTTGTTCCTTTGTCAAAGATTAGTTCTCAATAAATGTGTGGTTTTATTTCTGGGCTGTCAATTTGATTCCATTGTTCTCTGTGTCTGTTTTTGTTTCCATATGGTGCTGTTTTACCTAGTATCACTTTATAGTATAGTTTAAAGTCTGGAAATTTGATACATACATTTTCTGCCTTTTAAGTCAGAAGAACTTTACCTATTCAGGATTTCCTGTGGTTCTATATGTATTTCAGCAATCTTTGTTCTATTTTTTGAAGAATGCCATTGAGATTTTTATTGAGATTTCATTGTTGAAAATGAAATACTGAAACTGGCATCCTTGTCTTGTACCATTGCGAATAATACTAGCTTTTGAGTTTTTTATGGATGGCTTTAATTATGTTAAGATATGTTCCATTCATCGCAAATTTTTTTCAAGGTTTTCACCATAATTTGATGTTGAGTGTTATCAAACGTGTCCTCAGCACCTGTTGATCTAATCATGTGTTGTTTTGTTTTTTTCATTTTTGTTCATATGTTGGATTGCATTGATTGATTTTGGGATATTAAACCATCCTTGTGTTCCTGGTATAAATCCCATTTGGTGACAGTATATATGATAATTTTTAATAGTGTCTTGGCTTTTGTCTGCTAAGATTTTATGGAGGCTTTTTCATCTGTATTGACTAGGTTGATTTGTCTGTAGTTTCTTTGTGTTGCCTTTGATTTTGGTATTAATGTAGTGTTGGCCTTAGAAAATGTGCTTGGGAGAATTCCTTCTTTCTCAATATTTGAAAGTATCTGAGTAGGATAATTTTAGTTAATCTTTGAAGATTTGTTAGAACTCACTTAAGAAGCCATGTGGTCCTGGGCTCTTTTTTGGGTGGAGGAGAGTTTTTATTACTATTTAAATTTCCTTGCTTGTCTTTGGTTTGTTCAGGTTTTCTATTTCTTTCCTATTTAATCTTGAAAGATTGCATAATTCTAAAAATCTTTCCATCTCATCTACGTTGTTGAACTTCTTTGCACATATATGTTCACAGAAATTGTTTATTATCCTTTACATTTATATAATGTCTACAGTAACATCACTTTCATTTTTGATACTATTGGAGTTTTCTCCCTCTTCTTATGAACTTAGCTAAAGGTTTGTCTATTTTATTTATTTTTTCAAAGAACTGGCTTTTGTTTTTATTGATTTTTTTTTTTGCACTGCTGCTGTTTTCATTCTTTTTTTTTTAATTTCTACTCTTTTTATTATTATTATTTGCTCTTTTCTTCTGGCTTTTGGATTTTTTTGCTGTGGTGGTTCTTTTCCAGTTCCATTACTTCTTAAAATAATTTTTCAGCTCTCTTCTCTCTCTTTTCTCTTAATATTTATTTATGCATACAGAACTTGGGTACAGGCCAGAGGTGCAGGGACAGTGAAAGGATTCACCAGAGTCAGAGTGGGGAGCAAAACAGGCAGATCGATGAAGTACACTGCTGAGGGGAGCAACAGGCGAGGCACGAGAGGTCTGCTATGCCATATGTATCACCTCTGGGCAGGGATGGCTAGCTTCACAGTGATGCACTTTAACCTACTGCTCCACCAGGGAGGACCAAATTCCTAGGATTCTTATATTTTCTTTCCTCATAGTGCTAGATATTTTTTTTCATTCTTTTTCCGTTGTAGCTCTCCTTTTCTCTCTTGCTTCTTACCACATTTTCATCTTCAAGAGTAGTGATTTGTTCTTCCATTTGATTTATTCTACTTCAATGGCTAACTACCAACATGTTTGCCTCCTCCTGCAATCCTGTTATTTTCTTCTTTAAAGATTTATTTTGATCTTCTGTTTTGATTGTTTCTCATAGTAGTCTTTTCCTTTTTCTTTGCATTATTTCAATTCTTTAATTTCCTTAATCATGGCCATTTTTAATTCTTTTTTTTTTAACTCTGTCTCATTGTTCCCCTGTTGACTTGCTTGACCATTTATATTTTTTATTTCTCCCTAATTTTTGCTTTGGGTTTACTCTAATGTAGTTGGGATTTTGTTGTGTGTGAGTCCTTCTTTCTGAATGGGCATTTACCTGATGGTGGGCACAAATTTGTGGGCCTTTTATGATCTGGGGTGCTGCTACACCTCTGGTAAAGTACTTCTGAGTCTGGTTCCAGTGGCTAGGAGAATTGGGATGGTGCTGGGTTGAAAGGCGGAGTTGCTGGGACCTTACCCCACCTGGCAGTAGTGGTTTTAGTCTGCTTCCTGTAACCAGGAGGACAGAAGCTGCTGAAGTTCCATGATGAAGGGTGAAACCTTGCATGGCCTGGACTGGGGTGTGTTTCTGTTTCCATGGTCCTGGTGCCTATGAACTGGGATGGATAAACTTCCTGAGGATGGCTAGGGACAGCAGTGAAGGGTGATATCCTGCATGGCCAAGACTGGGGTGTTAATCTATTCCCAAGGCCCTGGTGGCTGAGAGCTGCTGTAGTGTCACTTCCCTAAAGTGACTGTTGCCTGTTGGCATGGGCAAGAACTTGTGCAGCTCAGAGTGGAATGAGTCTGTTCCTCAGATTCTCTGCCATAAGCACCAGGATGCCTGCAGTTTCAAAATGTGGTTGGGGACCAGAAGTGAAGGGAGAAGTCTTACATGTCTCAAACTGAGCCATTCATGTGCTCCCAAAGGAGTGTCAGTGTCTGAGTGCTGAGTGGAGTGCATTTCCTGAAGATGGCTGGGGGCTGGTGGTGAAGGGAAGGCCCTGAACAGCCTGGAATGGGGCTTGCACTTGTTCCTGAGGTGTTGGTGGCTGAGTGCTAAGTGGGATACTGTTTTTGAAGGTGGCTGGGTAATGGAGGTGAAGGGATGGCTCTGTACATCCTGGAATGGGGTAGGGATCTCCTCCTGAAATGCTAGCCTGAGGTCAGGAGTGCTCACTGTAGGTTTGCTAAAGATCCCTGATGAAGGACAAGACCTGCATGGCCCAAATTGGGGGATGCTTCTGTTCCTGATATGCTGGTGACTCAGCACTAGGTGGGGTGCACTTCCCAAAGATGACTGGGGTCTGATGGTTAAGGGTACAGACCTGTATGGGGTATGGGTCATGTGTTTTGATGCACTATCTCTGCCTTTTAATTAGTGTATTTGGAGCCTTTATATTTATTATAATTATTGATATGTTTGTGCTTAGGTCTGTTTTTCTCATTGCTCTGAGTTTTTTTTTTTTTTTCCTGCTTCACTCTGGCTTAAACATTTATTAGAATTCTATTTTATTTATTTGTAATGTTTGGGGGGATATCTCTTCATATAGAATTTTTAGTATTTGCTGCAGATTTTACATTATATATGCATAACTTATTTCAGCTTGTTGGTGTTATCATTTTACAGTTTAGATTAAAAACATCTCTCCCTGTATAGCTCTTTATTTATCCTCCCTTATTTATTTTATTTTATTATCTTCAGTGATTACTACACTTAAAAACCACACTGACCATTTAGCTATCATGAAATAACCACATTATAATTTTTACTTCCAACATCAATTTGGAAAAATCAAGAAAAGGAAGTCTATTGTTTTCACCCATATATATTTATTTTTTGTTGCCATGTTGTTTCTTCCTTCCTCATTTTCCAGGATTCCTCCTTTTGTCATTTCCTTTCTGTTTAGAGAATTTCCTTTAGCCATTATTTTAGAATAGAATAGGTCTGCCAGAAGTAAATTCTCTTAATTTTCTTTCGTCTTACAATGTTTTGATTTCCCCCATCATTACTGAAGGATATTTTTTCAAATAGAGGATTCTGAGTTGACAGTATTTTTTTTTATCTTAATATAATAGTTTATTTTTACATCATTTTCCCACCTCAGTTGTAATCCCCATGGGTACAGTACTTTTATTCTAGTACTTAAAAAACACTGAACTATGTCATTCTGGTAATATTGTTTCTGATGAGAAATCAAATACCTTTCAAATTATTTGTCCTGTATAGGCCAGATATCATTCCCCAATCTTCTCTTTTTCCTCTAGAAAGGAAAAAGAGTTTCCTTTCTTTTCAAGTAGTTTTTAGTTACCTTTCAGGTATTAGTGTCCAATGTGTCTTGGTGATTTTTTTTTGGGTATATACTGTCAAGTTTGCTTAACTTCTTAAATATGTCAATTTATATCTTTTGCCAGGTTTAGGAATTTTCAGGCATTATTTTTTTTTTAAAGATTTTTTTACCTGTTCATACAGAACTGGGGCACAGGCCACAGGCTCAGGGGCGGTGAGAGGCTTCACCAGAGACAGAGCAGGGAGCAGACAGGCAGATCTACGAAGCACACTGCTGAGGGGAGCAGCGGGCGGGCCAGGAGAGATCTGCCACGCCATGTGGTCACCTCTGGGGCAGGCGGGAATCGAACCCATGCCAAAGTGGCTTTAACTTCTCAGTGCTGTGCTTTAACCCACTGCACCACCAGGGAGGGCTCAGTCATTATTTTTTTAAAGTACATTTTTTTAGCCTTACTGTCTTTCTTCTCTCCTTTTGAAACACAATGACATTTGTATTAGATATTTCATTATAGCCCCACAGGTAGCTGAGGTTTCATTTATTTTTTTCATTCTGTTTACTTTATCTTACTCATATTGCATCGTTTATATTGTTCTGTCTTCAAACTTACTGATTCATTCTTCTCTCTTTTTCTGATGTTGAGACCATTCACTTAGTTTTGTTTTGTTTTTTATGTTATATTTTTATGTTCTAAAAATTTCATTTTGTTATACTTTATATATTTCTTTGCCAAGATTTGCAATTTCTTTGTTGACATCTCCTACTTTTTCAATGATTTCATGCATGTCTGTAATTGCTAATTGAAACACTTTTTAAGGACCTCCCTGATGATACAAGGAGTTAAGTCTTAGCACTATGAAGCACTATTGGCAGCCAACTGCAACACAAGTTCAATCCTTTGCCAGGGAGCTGACCCACATGGTGTAGCAGACCTCACCAGTCTTGCCTGCTGCTCCCCTCAGCAGTGCATTTCAGTCAAGCTACCTGTTCTGCTCCCCACTTTAATCCTGGTGAATCCTCTCTCCCCTCTCCTGTGCCTTTGGCCTACACCCCATCTCGTGTATAAATAAATCAATAAAAATAAATCTTTTAAAAAAAAGAAATATATTTTTTAAAGATTTATTTATTTATGCATACAGAGTTGGGGTACAGGCCAGAGGCTCAGGGGCGGTGAGAGGCTTCACCAGAGACAGAGTGGGGAGCAGAACAGGCAGATCGACAAAGTACACTGCTGAGGGGAGCAGCGGGCGGGTCAGGAGAGATCTGCCACGCCATGTGGTCACCTCCGGGGCAGGCGGGAATCGAACTCATGCGGAAGTGGCTTTAGCTTCTCAGTGTTGTGCTTTAACCCGCTGCACTACCAGGGAGGGCCTAAAAAAGAAATATTTTTAAGATGAGAGCATTTTCATAGGAGTCTATCATTTCTGTCATCTTAATTTTTACATCTATTGCTTATTGTTTTCATTCAGAGATCACCTTAGCTCTTAATACAAGTGAATATCTAATAAAATTTAGGCATTTTGAGTTTTACGTTGTGGCTCTGAATTATATTTAAACTTTATGCTTAGTGGGCTTTCTCTGGTAGGAGAAGAAGGTTGCTCCCTCATTATTGCTATGTGAAAGTAGAAGTCCAGGTTTCCTACTTTGCCTTTGTGAATATCCAAAATGTCTGGCTTTTTGTTCTTGCTAAGTCTGCTCTGACAGTTCCCTTGCTGTGATGGTCAGGATGCCTCACTGATGATCCCTATGGCCCTCCTCTGATACCATCTCAGTAGGGATAGAGAGTAGCTCCTTATTATCACCAAGTAGGCTGCAATCCCATGTTCTCCAAATGGTCTCTGTTAACTGTGGCTGTACCTTTACTCATACCAACTCAGGGTGAGTAGGAAGCCAAGCTTCTGCCTGTGTTTGCATGTATGGAGATGGGGCCACAGTGTTTCTGTGGTGTTTGCTAGAGTAGAGCAGTGATTATCTAAAACTTTTCTATAGTCCTATATTACCCCATTCCTGGTTCTCTGGAGAGAGACCAGACATTTGTTGGGACTTACTTTGTCTATGCCCATTATGATTTACAAGTTGTTGCCTTTCAGCTCCAACCCTGGGCTATATTAGACAAAATGAACTCCAGGGAACTCACCACAATCCACTGTGTTGTTCCTTGCAACTGAAAGTCCCTAGCCAGTTTGCCTTCCTAATGTAATAGATATTGTCTTCATTACATCAAGATACTTCTAATTGTATTTTTTTATTTTTATTCTTGAGTTTTAATATTTCTTGGGACTTTTATAGATCTCATGTAACTGGTGGCACCTGGTGGCTGAAGTAAACTTTCACAGGTTGTGCACCCTGGAGGGGGCTGCTGGTTAAAATAGAGAGCCCCAAGAGAAAATCCTAAAGGAAGAGTAAAGCGACTGATAAGGATATAGGGACTGAAAAACAGGCCATTCGAGCTGGGACCGTAGTGGCATGGAGTAGCAATGTGATGGTGGTAGATATGCTGGGCAGTTCCACGTGGGCTTTGGGGAGCTGGGCTTTGTGGGCACAGGCTACATGGTGGAGGCTATCGAGCATGGCCTCCTCCAAATAGTCATTTAAAGCAGTCATTTTGAGGTAGTTTTGGTTAAGGTTGGCAAAATAAATGGGATACCTGGTATCTCACGGACTGGTGGCCTGGCAAAGAAGATGGGAGACTTGAAGCCAGGCATCTTGCTAAACTGTGTGAATGTTGCTTTGTGGGTTGGTCGGCTACTACAGCTATTGCCTTGAGTGTCACCTGTCTGATGCTGTGCAGGGGTTCGGCAGCTCAAGGAGCATCTTCTTTTGTATCTTGTGTGTCAGAACCCAACCTATAGTTTGGCTGCCATGTGTCCACAGTGACAGAAAGACTCTATCTTAGACACATGGCCTATTGTTCAGGAGAGTGGCAGAAAGAAGCCATTGTAAGGCCCTCCCTGGTGGCGCAGCCAGTTAAAGCACAGCACTGAGAAGCTAAAGCTACTTCCACATGAGTTTGATCCCTGCCTGCCCAGGAGGTGACCACATGGCGGCGACCTCTCCTGACGCACCCACTGCTCCCCTCAGCAGTGTACTTCATCAGTCTGCCTGTTCTGCTCCCCATTCTGTCTATGGTAAAGCCTCTCGCTGCCCCTGAGCCTCTGGCCTGTACCCCAGTTCTGTATGCACAAATAAATAAATCTTTTTTTTTTTTTTTTTTAAAGAAGCCATTGTAATAGTCTTTGTGCAGGACTGGAAAATACTGGACGTGGCTTTGGGTAAAGTAAACAGCCATTATTGGCCTCCATGACTCTTGTTTTTCCCTTGTTTGTTAAATAAATCCCTTTGTTGTTGCTTCCTGAGCCTGAGTAGTCTTGCAATTTTGCACATGGGTGAAGAACCCAGACAATAACCACTAAGCTATTTGGATGGTGTACTTAGCAAATTTAGTGCCTCCTGCTGCCCTGTAACAATCAGTGCTTTATCAAATATGTGTTTTGCAAATATTTAATCTTAATAAGAGGTATCAGAGGAAACCAGATGCATCGTCTGACTTTTTTTTTTTTACATGTAATGTCCAAGGTTTTTCTTTGAACTTAGTGGGGAAAATGTCCAAGGTTTTTCATTGTACTTAGTGGGCGAAATAGGGGAAAGTTACTTTACTCCATTTCCACAAAATCAGAGCCTCAATAATGTTTTAATTTCTCAGGTTGAAATTATAAGCCTTATATCCCCATATACTTAATAAATCAAAAAATTAAATAAATGTCTGAACTAAATAAATATCTTTATTAAAAGTCAGATGCTTTACAGAAAAATTAATCTGGAGTCTAGACAGTGACCTTAAATCCTTAACAAAATTAACTCAAAATGGGTCATAGACCTAAAAATAAAGTGTAAGACTCTTAGAAGATAACATAGAAGAAAAACTAAATGACCTTAGGCATTGAAGTGACTTTTTAGACACAATGCCATGGTATCATACATTAAAGAAATAATTAATAGGCTGGATTTCATTAAAATTAAAAACTTCTTTGTGAAAGGTAATATCAAGATGATGAGGAAATAAACCACAGCTTGGAAAAAAATATTTTCAAAATATACATCTGATAAAGGACTATTGCAAAGTCCAAAATATGCAAAGAGCTCTTAAATATGACAATAAAAAAAAACCTGCTTTAAAATTGACCAAAGCCAAAGGAGATCTGCAGATGACAAATAAATATATGAAAAGATACCTCATGTCATATGTCATGGGGCATATGACAAACATAATTAAAACAACAAGATACCACTGTAGAGGTAGGAGGAAGATCAAAATTCATAACACTGACAACATCAAGAACTGACAAGTATAAAAAGCAACAGGAACTCCCATTCATTGCTGGTGAGAATGCAAAATGTTACAACCACTTTGGAAGACAGTTTGGCATTTTCTTATAAAACTAAGTTCAGCAGGTCCTCAAATGATGGCATTTCATTCAATGCTGTTTCATTGCATCAATGAGAGGAGACAAAACTTGGCCAAATGTTGAGTGAAGTGATAGTACCCAAGCACCTAGGTTTGTATATATATGTACATATGTATATCAGCTTTATTCATAATTGCCAAAACAGTGGAACAACCAAGATGTCCTTTAGAAATTGAATGGACAAATATACTCAGGTATATCCAGGCATGGAATATTACTGAACACTAAATAGAAATGACTTACCAAGCCATTAAAAGATATGGAAGAAGGCCCTCCCTGGTGGCGCAGCGGGTTAAAGCACAACACTGAGAATCTAAAGCCGCTTCCGCATGAGTTCGATTCCCGCCTGCCCCGGAGGTGACCACATGGCGTGGCAGACCTCTCCTGACCCGCCCGCTGCTCCCCTCAGCAGTGTACTTCGTCGATCTGCCTGTTCTGCTCCCCACTCTGGTGAATGTTCTCGATCCCCTGAGCCTCTGGCTTGTACCCCAGCTCTGTATGCACAAATAAATAAATCTTTAAAAAAAGAGACATGGAAGAACCTTAAACATATAGTGCTAAGTGAAATAAACTAATTTAAGCAATGCATAATGTGTGACCCCAACTACATGAGATTCTGGAAAGGCATTTTATTAAAACAGTGAAAGGATCGGTGGTTTCAGAAGTTAGGGAGGAGTAGGGTGGGATGAATAAGTAGAATACAGAGGATTTTAGCCAGTTAAGCTATCCTGTATAATACTATAATGGTGAATCCAGTTAATTATATATTTGTGCAAACTAATACAGTGTATGATACCAAGCGCAAATCCTGACTTAAACTATGGACTTGGGGGTTTTATGATGTCAGTGTAAGTTCATCAATTAAACAAAATATTAACACTCTTTTGGGAGAGGATATACATGTGTAAGGTAGAAGTTGTGTGGGAACTTTCTGTACCTTTCTCTCAATTTTTCTTTGAACTTAGAATACTCTAAAAAAATGTCTTAAGAGGTTCTCCTTGGGGGCGCAATGGATTAGGACACAGCACTGCAAGCTGACCATAGCCACTTCAATGTGAGTTGGATCCTGGGCCCTGGACGTGATCCACATGGTGCAGCAGATCTCTCCTGACCTGACAGACCTCTCCTGACCCGCCCACTGTCCCCTCAGCAGTGTACTTAATCAATCTGCCTGTTCTGGCCCCCACTCTGTCTCTGGTGAATCCTCACCACCCCAAATACCCCTGGCCTGAACCCCAGTTCTGTATGCATAAATAAATCTTAAAAAAAAATTTCTTCTATAAAAAAAAAAGTCTTAAGAAATCCAGTATTTGTCCCTCCCTGGTGGCACAATGGGTTAGCACACAGTACTGCAAGCTAGCCACAGCCACTTCAGTGCAAGTTCAATCCCCAGCCCCAGAGGCAATCCACATGGCACAGCAGATCTCTCCTGTCTCCCCCGCTGCTTATCTCAGTAGTGTGCTTTGTTTATCTGCCTCTGTACCCCAGATCTGATAGATAGATAGATAGATAGATAGATAGATAGATAGATAGATAGATAGATAGATAGATTTTAAAAAAGAAATTCAGTATTTCATTAAAATAACTAACACAAGCATACTACAAACACTTAAAGTTTTACAGACATATGAATCCCAAAGACATTCAGTATGCCTCACCAGTCCTTATTACTTAACTTCTTCAAGCCACAGTTTTAAACTGGGGTCTGGATGAGCATGCCAAACCTGGATCTTAATGCTAAGTGTCAAGAACCCTTATGGGGATTTGTCTATGAATTGTCAGCTTTCTGGACTTCAGGCCAGTTTCTATTTTGAGTGAAAGCCCCAATCTAGCAAGAGTGCATTGATTGCTTTCCAGCTAATCAAAGGGAAAGCATTAGTTCTGGCATCCTTGTTCAGCTAAAAATGATTATGTCTCTAGCTCCTAATGCAAAGATACACTCTTCCTTTTATCCTGTGATGAGGGTGCAGAATAGGCTTCAATTTTGTTAAGTATAAAGTTAATGTATGCCTTTGAATAGTCTTTGAGAACTTATCCATGGTAAGTTTTCTCTCCAGGAGAAAGAGCTGAACATCGCCTAGCCTTCTTGTCCTCTCATAACATTTCATTGATTTAAATTTACACACAGTGAAAGTTTCTTACCTGAGACTGTCCTGCTTTCCACTTTAGGCATAGATTTCTCGACATATCCATGGCCCTTATAACAGAATAGAACATTTTAAACAAAAATTATAAACTAGTTTTGGGGTGTGCATTTTTTATGTGGCTAGAATTTTTTTCTTTTATGAAAAAATTTTCTTTCTTTCTCTCTACTTCCTTTTTCCATCCCTCTCTTTTCTCTCCCTCCCTCCCTGTATCCTTCCCTTCCTTCTCCTCTGTGTGTGTCGTAGAGGGTGAGGTAGATGGGAAAGGGGGTTGCTACTCTACTTCTAAGGAGAAGCTTTTGTTTTAATAATAAAAAATCAAAGGATAAGTGGGAGAAGTCACTTGTGAAGATGTGGAATACAGCTAATCTTTTAGATGAAATTCAGTATCATCATTATGAGGAATCACTTGGAACAAGATGAATTCACAATGTCCCCTTTCATACTACAGTAAAGGAATTTCTTGTGCCCCCATTGTTCATAAATATTTACAGTGGTCATTGGTTTGCCACAGCTGGTCTGGAAAAGTAGCTCTTTGTTGCCTATGTATTATATTCTAGGATTTGCATAGTTTGCTTGGCCTGAGACCTAGTGCATTCATAAAGATATGCTAGGGATAGCACCTTACATCTATTGAAATTTTGCCACTATTCTACAAGCTATGCATCATATGAGGACTCCTGGACTTAGAATGGATATGTTAGTTGTCCAAAGTCTCATAGCTAATAAAATTAGAGCTGGTTCTAAAGACTGGTTTTTGTGTGTAACTGAAAATCCCATTTACTTTTTCCTCTATCAGTGTTGCTGAGTTTGAGGGAACTCCAGCCATTGAGATCATCATAGTTGTACAGCTCACTGAAGGGTTCTGTATGAGTCCTCTGCCAAGGGTGTTGTTTTGAAATTACTAAAGCTAGTAAAAGACAAACTAAGTTCATGTTAGCAATTTAGACCGAGGCTAAAAAGTTCTTCCAAGGTGCTTTCTCACCTAAGTTTGAAGAGGTTCAGCTAGAACCATGAGTAGCTTTCAGATTTAATAGATCATATGCAAATGTTAGTGCAGTCCCTCCAACCAAGCACTTACTATGGGTCAGATACAATGTTGGCAGCTCTCAGGTCAGTGCATCATGTCATGTGATCATCATGGCTCTGGCTCTCTTATGAAGTATCAGGATGAAGATACCCACATATTACAAATGAGGATACAAAGAAATGAAGACATGTCAGTTTACATGTCTAATATCTCATAGCCAGGTCTGGCTAACTCCACACGGTTTGTTCTCGCTAACACTTCAGTTGGTTCTTGATTTCCCACATACTTTGATTCTGTCTCAGTAACATTTTCATAGATTTTAAGTGGAATGATTTAATTGAGATCTTCAAAAAATCCTTGTATGGCTTTAAAAACCATGAGGCTGTGTATGCTTTCTACCTTACCTCACTCTGTGAGTATTATCCTCAGCAGTAACCTCGCATCATTGTTGAATCCAGAGCAAAAGAAAGTGTAAATTGGTCTGACAGGATAATTGAGCCTTTCTTAATCACCCAGGGTTTAGCTCTGCCTTGACCTGACATGCTCGATAATCTTCATAAAAAAATAAACTGAGTTAATTAAGTTTCGGATGGAATGAAAGTTAACTTCTAGGTTTGGGCCTGTTTACAACTGAACTGAGGATTGTTAGCTTCTTACATTAAGTCATTTAATAGCCATCTGTTGGGTGAAGGCATCTTCCTTTCTGATCTGAAGATGGGTCAATCTCAGTCAATAGGAAAATGTCATTTGTATTCTGCATTCCTCATGTTTCTTTGGGTGTGCTATGTTTAATAAAGTATGCACTAGAAGATACTGAAAGAGGAGTTTTTAATCTAGTCATTTTCTCCCAGTAGGTTTAATTGCCCTCAAAGTATGTGTGTGTGTGTGTGTGTGTGTTTAGACCAAGCATTCCTGAAGAAGTTGACACCTCATTATGTGTAGGTTATTGCATTTGTGAAACAAAATCTCCCTTAAGTGATATATCTACTCTGTATCATAAAATATTAATTCACTTTATATGTGAATGTTTTCATTGCAGGCATCTTTAATAGGGAAATATATTCCTGTAGATTAGTTTACAGTGTTTCTAGATAATAAATCATAAACACCAATAAAAGAAAACATCTAAATGTGCATATTTGAGAGTCGATTATATGTTGATTAACCTTATGTGCTTTTGCCATAATTCTTACTATTGTCATTTTCCCTTGATGTCAAACAACAATTCATTTTTAGAACATAAGATGCGTAATTATAAATGTAAATATAGCACCCTGATGTATCTCATCTTCCTTTGTCTTATGATACAAGTTTACTTTGGAGGCACAAAGGTACTTTCTCTCATTGTTCAAAGTAACTGTAATTAGACAATATAAACTTGAGAAATAAATATATTCATTATTTATCTATTTTGTTCATCAAATTTATTTCACATTGTGAGTATAGAAAAATCATGTTTATAATGTAACCAGAATCATGGGACCCTGCTTAAATATATATAAATTAAAGAAAGGAATCTGCATTATAGAGGATAGAGCAATGGAGTTGGAGGTTTTAATTACAGTCTCTGGATACTCAGTAGAAATAATGGAAATACCAGGAATGTCTTTAACAATCTCATAGTCTTGTCTTTATGTGCAATTCAGGGCAGTAATTCCCACATGCAAGGAATCTGGCATGAATTAAAATGGTGCCTCATAAGAAAGTGCTTAGAATAGTACCTGAAACTGAGTACACAGCCAATGAATATATAGTTTTTTATATGGCATTTGAAAGTTAAAAAGAACACCAGCATTTTCTAAACATTACTTTATCCAATATATCTTTAGGTAGCAAGTCCTCATGACAGTTGTTTTGATTTAACAAGTATTTTTGAGTTTGAGTGCTTAGTATGTTTATACCAATGTGGTTAACACTGTGGTGGGAATCACAGTAGGAGTATGTTCTATTCTTGAACTCTAATGCAGGGAGGTAAGATACATATAGATAAAATGGTTGGGCAATGACATAAATGATTATCAAAATGAGTGACACCAGGAGCAAGTTATTGTGATAACTAGAAGAAGATCATCACAAGGATCTGTCGAAAAAGAAGGGAGTTTGTCCTGATTCTTAAATGGTGTGTGGGGAAGCATAGACAATGGAGAGAAATGTAGACTTGGAGAATATTAAGGAGGTTCATCCAACTTTTGATTTACTAGCGGGAGTCTCCAGCTGGCCCTAGAAAGCAGCAAATGGTAAGCCATAAGAAGTGGTAAGTCACAGCAGGTCCCAGAATACCAGTGGAGTAGGCCCTGAAAAGCAGCTCAGTGTGGCAGACTATGAAAGGCCCTGGCAAGCTGTGGAATATGCCCAAGCAAGTATCTCTGACATGGTAGGCTCTGACAGTGGCAAAAACAGAGCGTGGTCCCAATTAGCTGCAGCTCTTGGAGCAGAAATCCAGATGGCACTGCTGGAAGAGGGTTCCATGACAGGATTGGGATTCATTATACCTGGGACAGCAGAAGCCAGTGTAGACCTCAACACTGAGGAGATTCATAACACAATGAACAGGAGGTGGGTTGAAAGAAGGAACTTGGTGGTTATGGTATGGAGGTAAGGACACCAACGGCAGGGTCATTGGCTTATCCAGGGGCTTAGGGAGAAGGAAGCAGAGGTTATGTGGAGGCACAGATCCTTGAATGAGGGAACAACTTTGTGGAGGATTTGTGATTATCCACATAGTTAAACTATTTTCTGCATTACCTCTTTTCACCCCTATGACTAATGCTTAACTTATGAGATTCTCTGAGAGCGCATAGACTACTAAGTCTTTCATTCTGAACACCAGTGAGAAGGTATATCAGGAGTTACCATAAATACAAGCCAGATCATCCAAACACATCTGCATCAATATCTGGTCCTCTCCAGGCCCCTCCCTGTACCTGCTGACTCAAAAACTACAGAAACACATTTGAGTTCATACAGGACCCAGCAAAGGCCAAGAACATCAAATCAAATCAAACAAAACCACAGAACCACCTTCACAAAAAGTAAAAAAATTCAACACCCTAGGTTACTGCTATACATACTTACTTTTTAAATTGTTTAAATATGTCCATTATATCATCCTTCATTTTTGTACAGTGTATGGTTTCTCTGTGAAATTCCCATCACCAATTCACCTGTGCACCATCATCATAGTCCCTTGTGCTCTTCCCACCCTGTCCTAGTCCTTTTCCCTTCCCATCCCTACAGAATGTCTCTGAGCTATAGTTGCCCAATGATTTTGATTTTTTACTTTTGATAGTTACTTTTTCCACTTTGATTCCTTATTTGTTTCCTCTGTATTTCTCCTATAAGTGAAACCATTCAATATTTTTCTTTGTCTTTCTGAATTATTTCTCTGAGCATAATCCCTTCCAGCTCCATTGATGTTGCTGCAAAAGGAATGAGTTTATCCTGTTGATCGCTGAGTAATACTCCATTCTGTAAATATACCATATCTTCTTGATAAAAATAATAAAATAGGAAGATTTCAATTAACAAAAAGACCAGTCAAAAAATATAACTGATGGAACATGACACCTTATAGAGTAAGAAATAGAAGAGGAGAGCAACTCTCCAGAATCCAAACACAAGCATATGGAAAACTATAGCTCCCATCAGAGAGTTTAGAACTGCTATAATAAAGAAACTCAGAGATATAGAAGAAAACCCAGAAAGGCAAGTCAAGGAAATACCAAACAATACTGGAAAGCTCACCTAAGAAAAACAATTCATAAAATCAAACCAGTGAACTCAGAAATAAAATCAGTCAATAAAAGGCAGAAATTGATGATTTAAACTATAAAATAACAAATTCAAGAGCTAAAGAATACATTAAATGAGATCAAGGACTGTGGAGAATACCATGGAAGTATAGTATATGAAATAGAGGATCAAATCAGTGAGGTCAAAGATAGTAATGCATTAAGGACCTGAAAGAAGAGAAATGAGATGTTTTAAATAAAAATAAAGAGGCAATTCAAGAACTATTCAACTCCATTAAAAAAAAGTCAACATAAAATTAATGAGTATCCCAGAAGGGGAAGTGGGCAGGAACAGCGAGTCCATTCAAAGAATAATAGAGGAAAACTTCCAACACAGAGGAAAGCAATTAAATATAACAGTCTGTGAAACTAAAAGAAAAACTTGTTTGGTTAAAATTCCGTGGCATAGGCCTCCCTGGTGGCGCAGTGGGTTAAAGCACAGCACTGAGAATCTAAAGCCGCTTCCGCATTAGTTCGATTCCTGCCTGCCCCGGAGGTGACCACATGGTGTGGTAGACCTCTCCTGACCCGCCCGCTGCACCCCTCAGCAATGTACTTCGTCGACCTGCCTGTTCTGTTCCCCACTCTGTCTCTGGTGAAGCCTCTCACTGCCCCTGAGCCTCTGGCCTATACCCCAGTTCTGTATGCACAAATAAATAAATCTTTAAAAAAAAATTCAGTGGCATACACCAAAATACAGAGTAGTGAAACTACCAAGAGATTTCAAAACAAACAAACAAAAATATTGAAGGTAGTTAGGGAATAAAATCATATAACTTATAAAAGTACTTCCATAAGGCTTACATCAGATTTATAAACCAAAAGTAAGGAGAGAATAGAAAGATGTATACAAGTTACTCAAAGGTAAAAACTGCCAACTAAGAATGGTATGTCATGAAAAAAAAAATCTCATTCAGAGATGAAGGCCCTTCCAGACCAAAAAAAAAGCTGAAAGAATTTCTTAAAATATTAAAAATAGATATACCGTAAAACCCAACACTCCCACAACTAGGTATCTATTCAATGAACACAAAAACACTAATTCAAATGGAAACATGTACTTTTATGTTCATTGTAGAAATATATACCCCCTAAAAGAAATAGTAAATCAAAGCAAAGATTAATATAGTCCAACAGTTTATATTCTCTTTTGTTTTCCTTTCTGATGGAAACTAGTCCACAGATGTCTCTGAAGTAGTACTTAGTCTGTTTGTGTAGTACTTAGTCTGTTTTATTTTATGTATTTTATTGTATCAGGTCCTACATCCACCTATTTTGTCCATTTTGAGTTGATTTTTGTGTCTGGTGTGAGATATACATCCTGTTTCAGTCATGTGGCTGTCCAGTTTTCCCAATACCATTTATTTTAAAAGCTTTGCTGCACCATGAAAGAAATTGTCAACAAAACAAAAAGTCACCCTGCTGAAAGGGAGATAATATTTGTATACCATACATCTGAATTGGGGCTGATATCCAAGATCTACAAAGAGAGTTCTCTATAGAACTCTCAATAAAAATAAAACAAATAAATAAAAAGAAAATAATAACCTAATAAAAAATGGGCAAAAGAGCCAACCAGGCATTTCTTAAATAAAATATATAGATGGAAAATAGGCACATGGGAAAATGCTTATCAACACTTATCATCAGGAAAATGAAAATCAAATGTGAGATACCACCTCACACCAATGAGAATGACCTGTATCAAAAGGACCAGAAACAAACAAGTGTTGTGAGGATATGGAGAAAAAAAATCCTCTTGCACTGTTGGTGGGAATGTATACTGGTTCAACTACTATGGAACCAGTGTGGAGGTTTCTTAAAATATTAAAAATAGATATACCATAAAACCCAACAATCCCACAACTAGGTATCTATTTAATGAACACAAAAACACTAATTCAAATGGAAACATGTACTTTTATGTTCATTGCAGCATTATTTGGCATTATTTGCTATAGCCAAATTACAGAAACAACCAAGTACCCAAGTATAGATAAGTAGATCAAGAAGATGTGGTATATACATACAATGGGATACTACTCAGCCATCAAGAAAGATAAAGTCTTGTCATTTGCAGCAACGTGGATGGACCTGAAGGGGTTTATGCTAAGCGAGATAAGTCAGAAGTATACTGGACATTGCCACTCATATGTGGAATATAAAAATACCAAAGGGTCCAAAAAAGCCAAGCTATCAACAAAACTCAGAAGGAAAACCAATCTTAATTGGTTTTGGTAATTAATATGGTAAACCAATATTAATTCATTAAAATAATTTCAGTCAATGCAAATTAAGTTCACAGAAAATAAGGAAATAAGACCAGAAACTAAAGACAAAATGGTAGTGGCAAATACTGATACATCAGTAATCACCCTTAATATAAATGGACTGAACTCCCCAATCAAAAGGCATAGAGTGGCTCTGTGTTCCAAAGATAAGCATAGAGTAGGGGGGAAACCGCTTGGAAAACAATCCTGCAAACAAATGGGACCCCAACAAGAAAGGAATAGCCATATATCAGATAAAGTAAGCTTCAACCTTAAAAAAAAAAAAAAAAAGTAAGTAGACAGGGATGGACATTGTATAATGTTTAAGGAATCAATATATCAGGAATATATAACACTCATCAATATATATGCATCAAAAAAGTAGCACCAACATATAAGACAACTAAAACAACCTAAAAACATGCATTGGTCATAACACTATTTTATTAGGGATTTCAGCACCCCACCCACATCAATGAACAGATCAACCAGGCAGATGGAAAAATAGCACTAAATAAGTAATTAGATCAGGGGCCTCACTGGTGGAGCAGTGGGTTAAAGCACAGCACTTTGAAACTAGCCTCAGCTGCTTCAGCACAAGTTCGATACCCCTCCAGGGAGTTGACCCACATTGTGCAGCAGGCCTCTCCTGTCTCGCCCGTTGCTCCCCTCAGCAGGGTACTTCATCAGTCTGGCTGTTCTGCTCCCCACTCTGTCTCTGGAGAATCCTCTCACCACCCCTGCACCTCTGGCCTGTACCCCAGTTCTGTATGTATAAATAACTAACTAACTAAATAAATAAATAAGTCTTTAAAATAATAAAAATAAATACATTGCATAAAAAAGAAAAAAATAAGTATTAGATCATATGGTCTGAATAGAAATTTGTAGGGCACTGAACTTCAAAATATCTGAGTGCACATAGAAAATTCACCAGGATAGATCACATGTTGGGTCACAAAATAATGCCCATAAATTCATGAAGATTGAAATAAAATATCTTATCTAAGCACAATGGTATCAAACTAGCCATAAAATCTCTAATATGTGGAGAGTGAGCAACATACTACTGAGCAACTATAGGGTTAATGTGGAAATCAAAGGAGAAATTTAAAAATACCTGAAGACAAACAAAAATGAAAATACAAGTTTCCAGAACTTATTGGACACAGTGAAGCAATAATAAGGGGAAACTATATAGCAATACAGGCCTACATCAACAAGCAAGAAAGAGCTCAAATAACCTAACCTTTTACCTTCAACAATTATAAAAAGAACAAATGAAACTAAAAATAGTAGAAAGAAGGTATAATGAAAATTAGAGCAGAAATAAGTGAAATAGAAATAAGAAAGACAGTTCAAAAGAGCAATGAAACCAAAATCTGTTTTTTTGAAAAAAGTAAACAAAATATACAATACTCTGGATGGACTCACTATGAAGGGGAAAAAAAAACCATAGAATCAGAAATGAAAGATAATTTAAAACAGACATGTCATAATACAGACGACCACAAGAGACTACTTTGGAATGTCTTTATACCAACAAATTGGAAAATCTGGAAGAAATGGATAAATTATTAGAACCATACAACCTTCCAAGACCAATTATAAGCAAGGAAATTGAAACAGTAATCAAAAGTCTCCCCCAAAACAAAAGCTCAGAACTAGACAGTTTCACTAGTGAATTCTACCATAAATTTAAAGATGAACTAATAACTGCTTCTTAAACTCTTTCAAAAATTTGAGGAAGAGAGATGCCCCCAAACATATTTTATGAGGCCAACATTACTTTCATACCAAAAGCAGACAAGGACATCACAAAAAATAAAATAAATAAAAAGAAAGAAAACTGTAGACCAATATCCTTAATGAAAACAGATGCCAAAATAATCAAGAAAATCTTTGCAAGCTGAGTTCAAAAATACAGTAAGAGTATCACACATTATGATCATGTGGGATTTATCCCTGGGTGCAAAGATAGTTCAACATAGGCAAGCCAATCAATGTAAATTCATATCAAGAAAAGGAAAGATGAAAATTATATAATCATCAGTGGATGCAGAGAAGGCATTCAACATCCATTTATTATATTAAAAAAAACTCAAAAAAATTCTTAGTAAAATGGGGATAAAAAAGGAATATACCTCATAATAAAGGTCATATATGACAAACCCACATCTAACATCACAGTCAATGGTAAAAAACTTAAACTTTTTCTTCAAGATGAGGTGCACACAAGAGTGTCACTCTCACTACTCTCGTGACACACCTCTCTGTATCTTGAGAAATGGATAATGATATCTACTGTAGAGCATTATATGAGTAAATGAATTCATGTGTACAAAACCCTTTAGATGTAAATTGTTAAATAAATAGTAGACTTGCTAAGCATTCTTCCCCTCCACTGGTATGCACTAAAGAGCCTCAATCTTGAGTGTGTGTTAGAATCCCCTGGTGAATCCCACTGCTACTGAATCAAGTTCCCATTAGAAAAATAAAAAGGAAGTCTATTCCTTGATTTTATTTTCAGTTGGGAATCTTGGGCCATACAAAGAGTTCATGGTAATGGCAGAAGCTAGACTTCAGTGAGGAAAGGAGAGATGAGAAATAGAGACAATAGGGAGTATATTGCTGCCTTTGCTGCCCTAAGCCCCCCAAAATTTCAGATCTAGTAGGCATCAAGAAGTTCTCAGGTAGTGTTAGTGCTGCTAATTTGAGGACTGAACTTTGAGAGCTACTAACATAAAGTTCTGTCTCGGAACCTCTTGCTCACTCTAAAAAACTATTATTGAGAGGCTTCAGGTACCACTAATGACTTACAGATGCCATATTATCATTTCTGTCCACATATTGCATTTCCTCACCAAGTCCCCCCTAAGCACATCTTAATACAACATGCTCAAGCTAATTCTGTAGTACATATGGGGATATAAATTCTAAAATCAGTCAGGAAAGATTTGAAAGAAAAGGGTAATAAGGGAAAAAGGGGTCAGTCCTGTTGAAACATACTATAAAACTACATAAATTAAAACATGTTGGTACTAGCACATAATTAGATCAATGAACCATAACTGAGTCTAAAATTTTATCTAAAGACAAAGTTTAGTATATGGTTTTTAATATTTGATTTTATATTGCCATATTGAAGGTCTTTCTTTAATATTTATTTTTATTTATTTATTTTTTTTTGTGTGTGTGTAGAAGAACTGAGGTGTAAGCCAGAGGTGTCAAGTTTAGAGGGTTCACCAGAGATTGGAGAGAAGAACAGGCAAATTTATTTAAATATACTGCAGAGGGAGCAGTAGGCAAGAGAGGGGAGGTCCACTGCACTATATGTGGGTTAGCTCTCTGGCAGGGAATGAAATTCGGGCCACTGAGACTTAACCCCTAGGCTAACAGGAAGGCCCTTGAAGGTCTTTCCAAGCAAGGCAGCAAACTTCAAAACAATAAAGGAAAAATTGGTAAATTTGATTGCACAAGTTAAATTTTACAGCACCACAAAAATTCATAAACAAAATCCAGATAAAAGAGACTAGGGAGAAGATTTTGCACCTTATATGGGAAAAGAATGATTCCTTTAATATATAAAGAACTCCTGAGCTTGAGCATCACTAAGGAAAATGCCAACAAAATATTATAGAAGAGGAATAAAGGACTTATACAGGGAATTTAGAGAAATAGAACGTTGGTTTTTAAAAATAATGAAAAAATATGGAAATTTGACACTTGGTGATAGTGAACTTGATATAGTGTAGAGAGATGTCAAATTATAATATTGTACACCTGAAACTTATAAATCAATGTGACCACAATAAAAATAATTAAAAAATAAAATTGAGGCCCTCCCTGGTGGCACAGTGGGTTAAAGCACTGCACTGAGAAGCTAAAGCCACTCCGCATGAGTTCGATCCCCGCCTGCCCCGGAGGTGACCACATGGCGTGGCAGACATCTCCTGACCGGCCCGCTGCTCCCCTCAGCAGTGTACCTCGTCAATCTGCCTGTTCTGCTCCCCACTTTGTCTCTGGTGAAGCCTCTCACCGCCCCTGAGTTCTCTGGCCTGT
Organism: Condylura cristata; assembly: GCF_000260355.1. Taxonomy (NCBI): domain Eukaryota; kingdom Metazoa; phylum Chordata; class Mammalia; order Eulipotyphla; family Talpidae; genus Condylura; species Condylura cristata. The sequence continues at coordinate 29,638,735 of NW_004567128.1, read as the reverse complement.
ACCCCACTTCTGTATGTACAAATAAATAAATCTTTAAAAAAAAATAAATAAAAAAAATAAAATTGAAAGGATTCTCAGTTAGTCATAATTTAAAAAACATGGATTATTTACTTCGTTTTTCTTGAGTTATTTATGTTTCTGTGATCAATCCCTTATCTGTTTTGTGAAATGCAAAAATTATCTCCCAGTTAGTAGGGTATATATTTGTTTTGGTTAATGTCTCTTTTGCGGTACAGAAGCTTTTTAATTTGATGTAGTCCCAGCTGTTTATCTTTTCCTGATTTTTCTTTACTCTAGGAGATGAGTCTAAAGATGTTACTGATATTTATTTCTTGCAATGCTTCACCTACATTATCTTCTGTATGTTTTATGGTTTCATGTCTTATGTTCAATTCTTTGTCCATTTTCAGTTGATTTTTGTGCATGGTGTGAAGTAGTGGTCTAATTTCTTTCTTTTTCTTTTTCTTTTTTCTTTTTACATGTGATGGCCCAGTTTTCCAAGCACCATTTATTGAACAAACTGCTCTTTTTCCATTGCATAGTCTTTGCTCCTTTGTCAAATATTAGTTGCCCATTTATGTGTCACTTTATTTCTGGGCTTTCTTTACAGTTCCATTGGTCTATGTGTTAGTCTTTGATCCTGTGCCATACTATTTTAATCATTATGGATTTGTAGTATAATTTGAAGTCTGAAAGCAGCGTCATACCTCCATTTTTCCCTTGTTTTAGTCAGAGAGCTTTGGATATTCGAGGTTTTTTTGTGTGGCTCTGTATGAACTTCATCAATATTTGTTCTATTTCTTTGAAGAATGTCATTGAGATTTTTATTGGAATAGCATTATATCTGTAAATTGCTTTTGGTAGGATGGCCATTTTGAAAATGTTAGTTTTCCAATCCATGAGCAAGGGATGTCTTTCCACTTCTTTATATCTTCCTCCAGTCAAAAACTGGATAGCAGAAATCAAAAGACACTTCTCCAAAGGTGAAATGCAAATGACCAACAGGCATATGAAAAAATGTTCAACATCCCTATTAATCAGAGAAATGCAAATCAAAACCACAATGAGATACCACATTACAACAAGAATGGCACATATTTTTTAAAAAGCTAGTAACAACAAATGTTGTTGGTGAAAAAGGAACTCTCCAATACTGCTGGTGGGAATGAAAACTGCCCCAACCACTATGGAAAGCTGTATGGAGGTTCCTCAGACTACTAAAAAATGGAACTACCTGGCCTCCCTAGTGCTGCAACAGGTTAGGAGGCAGCACTACAAGCTGACTACAGCCACTTCAGTGCGTGTTTGTTCCCCGGCCCCAGAGGTGACCCACATGGCATGGCAGACCTCTCCTGACCCTCCTGCTGCTCCCCTCAGCAGTGTACTTCGTCAATCTGCCTGTTCTGCTCCCCACTGTC
>NW_004567128.1:29630926-29636657 GCF_000260355.1 Condylura cristata | reverse complement strand
TATATATAAGAAATACAGATTAATTTCAGCACCACCTCTCACCTTAAGCTGTAATTTTCATTTATCAGAATAGAAGAGAGCAATGTTTTCAATGTACATTTTTTTCACAAGCATATGGAGAAATGTGCTCTCATACCTTAGTAAATGCCTTGCTACTTCAAGTATGATCCTTGAACCAGTAATAGCTGCATCAACCTAGAGCTTGTTCGAAATGCAGCCTGTTTCCTGGTCTACTAAATCAGAATCAACATTTTAATGAGATCCCCAGGTGATTTGTTTGCAGATGAAAGTTTGAAAAGCATTGCTCTAATATATTGTTGGTAGAAGTGTAAATTAGCAAAATCACTTTGGATTTCAGGAGACTTGATCACAATTAAACTTACCCACATTTTTTGAACCAGAATTCCACTTGTAGGTATTGATCTGACAGTTGTAATCCTGTTATATGTGTGAATACATACAAAACACTAGTGGCAGCGTTATTTGTATTAACAAAAAGTTAAAAACATCATTAATTGGGTAGAGGCTAAATTAACTATAAAATTTTCATGCATTGCAATATTAGGCAGTTATTAAAAATTGTGAAAAGCACATGAAGATATGAAATTGCTTCTAAGATACATTGTTAAGCACAAACAACTAGGTTCTGAAGAATACTCTAGTATGATTTTTGTGTATGCTATTATTATAAATCCCATTTTACAGGTAATGTAAATGAGACAGAAAAGCTAAGTAGCACAAGGCACACAGCTAATAATGATGGATTCAGATATAGATTGTCCTTTCACAGCTTATTATCTTAATACTATGCTATATTGCTACTCTGGGATAAACAAGAAACTATTAATGGTGGTTCCCCTCGAGTGTAAGAAACTAATTTTTCATCATTATGTATTTGTCCCATTTGACAAAGCTTTATTTTAAAAAAGTACTTAAAAATTAACTTACCCAAAATTGAATTAATCCCCCTCCCAGTTCTTGTACTGGTGTCAGTGACAGACTGAATCATTTATTGAAGTGAAGTGAGGAATCTGGCACGATTTGGACTCATTCCTCTATTTCAGTTCTCACATCTGTCCAATCAGGCACAAAGATTTATCAATTTTACCTTTCAACAGACAAATTCTCAAATCTGCCCCCCTAAGTCTATCTCTGATTACCACATTACTTGGACTATGGCTTTTCATGTCCTAATTGTTGCTCCTGCATCTTTTCTCCCTACAAAATGCCAACAGATACATCTTTCTAAAATGCAAATATGGCCTTACCACTTAATGCTTAACATTCTTTGCTGGCTTCCCGGTGCCTATGGGAAAAATAAAACTAATTACCATGGCAACCTAGATCTGTGTTCTGACCCAGCCTGCCTCTCTAGCCTTACTTCCCACCATTCCCCTCTTACATCCTACCCAGAAGACACCATTTTTCCTCATATTTCCATGACTTTCACATGCTATTCCTTCAACAGAAATATCTTTCATCTGGATCAATTCCTAGCCTCCTTTTAAGCCCAAATATCAAATATGATGTAACTCACATAGGTTGCAGGTTATTAGCCAACATTGTTTTTTCTATACTGGGCATTTCAGGATACTTAATGGGACTGTGGACTCTCTGTATCCCACAGGAAATGTCTCCAGTAGCCAGGTTTGAATGCTGTGTATTCATATTCCTGTGGCCCTCTAGGGTGGATACAGTACCCCACAGCCTGTTTTCCTAGTCCTCCCCATGACTGTGCAGGATCTTTTCCCCAGTTCCTCCACAGACTCCTAGCACTCTGCTTAGCGATCAGGGTATCTGCAAGACTTTCTCATCTACTCTCAATTTTAGATTACTTAGTTATTCCTCCCCATCTACCTGTTTGGGAGGCAAGATAGAAAAGTAATTAAGAACATGGACTTTAGAACCAGGCTGCCTGAATTTCCAAAGCATCTCTGTGAATTTTAAGTTCTGTGATCTTGGGCTTTTTACTCAACCTCTCCAACTATTTGATGATTTTCCTCTTCTGAAAAATGGGGATGATAATCGTAGCACCTGCCTCATAGAGTTTCTATGCATATTGAATACATAGCAAACACTGTAAAAATATTTTCGACATTAAGATGCCTGCTATATGAGGTGGGAGAATCTTCTAAAATTAGAATAAAGGGCAAGTCATGTTCCTCTTTAGGGTTTTTCTCTACTAAGTGTAGCTCATTCAGAATAGGAACATGATACATGAAACAAGAACCCCTATCTATCTCAAGCCTCTTGTAATTTGTATATATTTCTACAAATGAATGGGCCGAAAGCTTCTTGAGGACCAAAATCATAGGCCAGACTTTTAAGACTCCTTGGCATCTACTCGACACATGGTAGCCACAGAGTTCATTTCCATCACTCTTAAAATGATACCCCAAATCCCTTGAATGACCCATTCACCAAGCCCTTGCCTCCTTCCCCACCTCATCTCCTTCCTCTCTTTGTCTTGCATGTTTCACTACAGCCATGTTGACATTCATACTGTTCTTGGACCATGTCAAACTGACTCAGTCTCAGGACCATTGCCCTCTGCCTCAGATATTTTCCTGGCTTCTTCTCACTTCATTTAAGTCATGGTTCACATATTGCCTCCTGACAGAGGCCTTTCTGATGACACTCTCAAAATCTTGCAATGCTCTCCTTACCCCCTGTCACTCCACCCTTACCCTGCTTCCCTATCTTCATAGCACTCTTCACTACCAGACACAATATGGTTATTGAGTTGGACTCCATGAGGAATAAAGTTGTGTCTACTTTGTTCATTTCTTTGTTCCTAGTATCTTGAACAGTACCTGCTTGGCTCTCAATAACTAATAAATGAATGAGTATGACAGTGACTAAATAACTGAGTGGATTAAATGCTAGTACATGTGTAGGAAGGAAAATACAACAATTTCTGTTCATTTCATGAGGTGTGGCAACATACATCTGAGGAGATTTGTACCTACTCCCCTATGCAGCGATGTCAACCAAAAATAGAATTATAAACAAACCGTTCACTTCTAGAATTTTAAGAAATTTGTATCTTTCATTTTATAATTCTGTCAATTTTAGAATTGTGTAGTAAATCTATAACTATGGATGGGTTTTGTTTAACGTTACAGATATCATCTAATCCTAATTGAAATCAAGTTTGGTTTTCAAAAATAACAAATTTGCTGATTTGTGTGAGCCCAAATGGTGACTGAACTTGTGTGTGTGTGTGTGTGTGTGTGTGTGTGTGTGTGTGTGACAGAGAGAGAGAGAGAGAGAACAAAAATCTGCAGTGAGGAAATTGGAGAGAGGGGAGAAGCTATGTTTCCCACAAGGAAAATTATTTCAATTGCTATATATTTTCCCTAAATTGTTGTTTCAAAATCCTTTTTTAAAAACACAACTGAAAAAAAAGAGATAAAAATCTGAATAAACTAGAGGTTTGTTAATATGCCTCAAATGAGGGAATTTCTCAGGGCTCATGTACAACATTGCGGTACCTTGTAAACCTCTTTGTGAAGAGAAACTTCAGGATGGGAGGTAGATACATGGAAGTTGCTCATCATCTCATATCCCCCGTGCTCCCCTGTCCAAATAAACGGAAGCTCTGATTTGGAAGTTGTCCTCCTGGTTCTGGAACCCTCTTTTCATTATAAAAGCATGTTCAAGCCCTTGGAGCCCAAGCTCTTTTCAAGGTTGCTCTCTATTATGGAAACAATCACTAACAATTGAAAGAGGACTTCCAAGCTGCCTTGCAAGAAGAATCCAAATAATCCAAAGCAGCAGCAGTCAATATTTGAAAGTCATTTGAAAATCTATTTTAAAATGTGTAGTAACATTCTTTAGGATGCTGGCCCTCAAACTGGAGCCTGCATCAGTCACTTGGAGGATTTGATGAAATTCAGGCTGTTGGGCCCCACTTCTCACATTTCTGATCAAAAGGTCTGGCGTGGGACCCCAGAATTTCATTCTAACAAGTTCCCCAGTAATGCTCATGCTGATCTGTAGAAAAAACTTTGAGAACCACAGTTTAATGGGAAAACACAGGAATCTGGAAACCAATAATTGGTGATCTTGACGTACAATATATAGCTGTTGAATTATATATAATGCTGTACACATATGACTTAATAATGTTATAAATTAATATTACCTTAATACAAATTTGTTAATTAAACAAAAAAGAACTTGGGTTCAAGCCTTATGTGACTTGCTTCACCACTGTGAGCCTGTTTCTTCTTTTCTAAAGCAGTTTGTATGGTGGTTGTGAGGTTTAAATGCAGTGTTGCCTATGAAATTGCTTTGCAAACTGTAAATATAGTACATGGATATTAGTGTTTTGTCCCAACTTCTGTGACCCGCCGCAAGAAAGGAAGGTGGGAGGCAGAAAGGCTGAGCAAGCAGAGTTTATTGCTCCAGGACAGCAGCTGAGACTGAGCCCATAGGGTGGGGTCCGCAGCTACTGCCAACTCAATAAAGGGGAAGGGTCTCTTATATAGATTCTAAACTCAGATTCCAAAGGGGATGACTCATCGCTGTGTCCTTGATGTGAGGCCCAGTTCGCTGTCACCTTCAGCTAGTCCCATCCAGGATCTCAAGGTCAGTTTACTACCACTTTATCAAGCTTGGATGCAAAGCTCAACTCTTTACCGCCCTAATTCAGTCCTTGTCAGTAAATCTTTGGTCACTCCCAACAATTAGCAGTGGATGACATCACAAATGGTATTTGCTTCCAACCCCCACCACATTTTTGTGTTTTTTGTCCCCATATTCACCCATATTTGTTCCTGGAAAGGAACTTAATGCATGAAAAGCCCTGAGAGTTTTATTTTTTTAATTAATTTGGTATGACCCTGATACTGACCTTGAATTGATCTCTGCGTTTTCTACCTAGTCTCTCTTCTACTGGCTTCTATTTCTTCCAGCCTTAGTCCACTCACACAGCAAAGAATAGCTCCAGCATTCATGTTGGAGTAAAAATTGTTAGAAGGACGTTTTTTTTTTTTTAATTTAATAGAATAAACAGAGTAATCCATTCACAAAAAGCAAGTCATATTGGGGAAAGCATTTTGCAAGGTTGGAGGGCTCTGGGCTGATTTTCCTGAAGACAAAATCTAGATGTTTGAGATAGTTAAGTGGAATTGCAGGCTTAATTGAAGATCCCTAACATTGGGAATGTATCAGGAGAGTTGTATCAGACAGTTGCCAGGGTAAATAATATGTCCATGTACACTAGCATTCCTTTTCTTTGGAAATCTTTTCTCATTCAAAAGTAATACATGGCATAGTGTAGATAAGAATATTTTTTAAAGATTTATTTATTTATGCATACAGAACTGGGGTATAGGTCAGAGGTGCAGGGGTGGTGAGAGGAGAGAGAATGGGAGGCAGAACAGGCCAGTTGGCAAATTACACTGCAGAGGGGAGCAGTGGGCGGGTCAGGAGAGGTCTGCTGTGCCATGTGGGTAACCTCTACAGCAGGGAATTGAACACTTGCTGAAGTGCCTTTAGCTTCGTAATGCAGTGCTTCAACCCGCTGCGCCACCAGGGAAAGCAGATTTGGATTTCTTTAAAAAAGTGAAAATAGGCCCTCCCTGGTGGCGCAGCGGCTTAAAGCACTGCGCTGAGAAGCTAAAGCCACTTCCGCATGAGTTCGATCCCCACCTGCCCTGGAGGTGACCACATGGCGTGGCAGACCTCTCCTGACCTGCCCGCTGCTCCCCTCAGCAGTGTACTT